>NC_092363.1:3786460-4088493 GCF_030848805.1 Temnothorax longispinosus | reverse complement strand
AGCTTTCTCTCGCGGAAATCCTCTTTTTTAAATATCGCGAAATGAGAAATATAAATTTACGTATTTTCTCAACAAATCCACGTTGCATTAGCTTCATCCCGTCGGTTTTGATGAAGCTATGTTGCGGCAGTGCAATCAAATCCGGCAGGATGCTACGTACAAATCCGCTCGCTGTGTAGATAAAAATTTTCGGGGGGATATTTTCATTTGTATCGCGTGTCATATGCGCTCGATATGTATGACCTGAAAAACAAGTTTTCCGATAAACATCATTTTTTTTCCTCACGAAAAATTCCGAAAATTGGATATCGCATATCAGTGTCATACGAGAATGGTAATGCGCATAAATAAAAGTTAGCATTCACGCATCGCATTAACATCTCCTATATTTACAGCCTATCGCAACGATTTCGTGTCTCAGTACGTTTAAGGGGGAAACTGGCAAACTGAGATTTAAAAGGTCCAAATTAGGGCTGCATTATTCAGAAGATCACTCGACCGTTTAAAAACGCGGCGTGTTTAACTTGCATCGTAAAAAAAAGAGATGATGTCTTTGCGGCATTATCAGCACGTACAAGACTTTCGAAGTATCTGGAGCCGAGCCAACGTCGCCTTGGATGCAGTTTCGCATCTGTTCTGCTATCGATCGGAAGGTCACTCAACCAGGTGCCGTCGTAATGGGTTATGACGCCCCCCCAGGGGATACGCCACATTGACTGACGGCTACTTCATCCTAATTGGATAAAAACAGCGCACAATTCGCTCGTCTTAAAATGATGGATGCGGCAATGAAGAGACGGGTTTTTAACGGGCACCGTTTCGCAACATTGCACACTCAGAACTGTAACGGCATTTTTAATGCGAACGCCTACACACGCCGGTTCCGCGATAAATTAATACGTATTATGTGTCGTTATAGGAAAGCGAGCAGATTTTCGTAAAATGGAAGAAATGATTGAAGCTCTACGTGCAAAACTATAAATCTGTGTGAGGATATAGTTAGCACTAGGTAATCCCAACACTATTTCTATCATGTTTACGACTGATACAATTCCAGTAAATATAAACCTTTACTTATCACTATGACATTGATTACTGCATAAAAATAAGTTCAACCTTCGAAGTTATAAAAATTCTATTCTCTGTATCTATACAATCTTTTCATTGTCAATATCATCGGAGCTATCGATTATTTCCACGAAGTACATAAACGTAGTAGGGATGTGATAATCTTCGTGATAATTTAACAATAAATTTAATATTTAGCTTCAGAATTTTCGTAATACATCATCGTCGGTCAATCCAAATGATAAGCTGTTCAGAGTCCGACATTCATCAATATCTGACAGGTAATTAAAATTTATTGAAATGTACATATTATACACAGAAATCTTGCGAAAAAAATTATTGGACCCTTTAAAAAATACGATAATTCTAACGACAAACTTAATTGTAAAATTTTAGGAAAGGAAATAAATACGTAAAATGTACATAATCGTTTATAAATATGTGAACCTTTAAAATAATTTATACTTATAAACTCAAACGCATAGAAAAAATATCTCATCATTGAAAATTAATTATTGAAAATTAATTATTCGTTCATTTATATGAAGGCAAATGTTAAACTATTTGATCTTCAGTTATTTCTTAATTTCTAGACAAAGTTTAAGTATGTAAAATTCTATCCATTTTTTTAAAGATGTTAAATCAGAGAATATTTACTACCTTATTCGACAACGCGCATCCGTTTTACAAATACCCGTTGATACGTGAAACGAAAACAGCAAACAAAAAATCAGACGTAATCGGCAATTAAATGTACTTATCTAATCTGGAACGCAGGAAGACTTGCTACTCAACGGTCTGTTAACAGGTGTGCCATTTATCATCAGAAAAGTATATAATTACTTCATTGTTCAGCAAATGTGATTGTTGGCGCTTAAAATGCTGTCTTCAGTTTTATTTCTTCTTGGCGTAGCTTCTACCTTCCAGCGTGAGTAAAATTAATATCAACAGAATAAATATAATATAATAGAAATTACCTACATTTTTTGTATATTATGCATTATGACCGTAGTGAAATGAGATATAAACTGCCCAGTTTTTTGATTAGTAATTTCGATAAGTCGAATTGACACTGTTTGAATCTTCACAAGAGCAAGTTTTGACCAATTAATCAAATTGCCGTTGATTAAAGTGACTCAAATAACAAAAATTAAAGTAATGTCTCGTACATCGATGTGACAACTGCAACAGGAAGAAATATAATAAAGTGCTGTTTTAAATTGAATTTAATCGAACGCTACATTGATGACGTATACATTCAATTGCATTAAAATATACAGCTAACTCTCTGGTAAAATTTTAGCTCAATAGGTTCATTGTTGTGTTAACAGCCACCGTATCCGAGTTCGACCCACGTATCATAAATGGTGAGGATGTAAAACAAGGTGAAATACCGTATCAGGTGAGTTGTGACTTGTAAAATGACGTTATCTGCTAAATTCAAGTAAAATTACTTTCTTACGTAACAAATTTAGTATCAATCTCTCAAACAATGATACAGATACTCCGTTTTACATAACTCTCATTAACTAAGTGCTCGAAGATGCAGAAAAAAAAGAATGGATCATCAGGTAGAAATTATTTTCCAGGTCTCCCTGCAGATGCCAAGTAATAGCTTTCATTTTTGTGGCGGATCTATCGTTAATCTAAATTTCGTCGTTACTGCTGCTCACTGCGTCGAAGGGTAATTAGCTTTCACAGCCAAGTAACATGTGTCTCGTGAAATGTCAGAGCTTGCGATTTTAAAAGAGATGCTAATAAATTTGCGTTTTAATTACGACTATTCCATCTGCAGCAAGCTTCCTAGGGACGTAAAAGTTATCGCCGGTACTGTAAATTTGAACCGTCCAGGCGCAGGCGCGACACGTGCGGTTAAAGAGATCATTACTCATAAAGAATACAATCCTTCTAATTCATGGGTTAACGACATCGCATTGATTAGGGTAAGTTGTCCAATCGACTGTTTTTTCGAATCTCGATGTCAGTGGCTCTCGTCACTGACGCAACGTTTTGTTTCTTTAGGTGTTCTCTCCTTTTAACCCATCGAGCAACGTTGGTTTGGTAACTCTGCCCGCACAAAATGAAACTGTCCAGGAAGGGGCTGTGGCCAGAGTCTCCGGATTTGGCAGATTATCGGTAAGCGCAGCACAATTAATTTCACGCGATATATGTATATCGTTTGCTGCGGTTTTATATATATATTTGCTAAAAGCAGCAACAACGGTTCTAACGCCGTAATTCTCTTACAAATTACAGCCAGACGGGCCCGGATCCAAATACTTACAAAAGGCTAACATTTACATAGCTAAACAGGACTATTGCAAAAGAATGTATGACAGGATGATGTATGATATTTACGATACTCATATTTGTGCCTACGATCCGAACGTCAACCGAGGATCTTGTAAGGTAAACGCAGCGAACGTATAATAATCTTTTTAGCTTTTTAGACTAAATTTAATCCTTAATAGAATTATAAGATAAAAGTTAAACGTAACTTAGAGAAGACAAGATAAACAATTGCGAAAAATAGTTGATTAACACTCCCGGCGAAATATATAACAAACCAGAATTAAAAGAAAGAGCAACAGTTGCGAAAGCTGTATCGCTTTAAAGCGTCACGCGAGCTTTAAACATTTTATGCATGCGCGAATCGTTCTTTTTTTTCTGTTTTAATTTTAGAAAACATTTTAATCTTCTTTTGCAGGGTGACTCGGGCGGTCCCTTGATCGTTAATGGAAAGCTTGTCGGGCTCGTATCATGGGCGAAAGCTTGTTCTCTTACTGACTATCCAACTGTATACACTCGCGTACCTTCGTACATCGACTGGATCAAGAAGAACGCCGTATAAATTCAATTGATATATTCATTATTCGTATAGACTGACGATCGTCAATTCACACAAGCATACCGAGCACAGGTTACATTCATATTTTTTTTCTATTTTATTCCGTCGCGTTGAATGTGCCGCCAATAATTTTATCTCGCACGGGCAAAATTTGTTACTGCTGCTATACAGTAGATTATGTCGTATCTTTCAAAACTGACTGCTGATATGATAAGGCTATCAGTAGACACGCACGGAGATCAGTCTCGTGTCAGATGCTGTAATTTAAGCAAGAAATTTGTACAAGCACATTTGCGTTGATAATTCGTTTTGCAAATATGTTTGTGTTATTTTCACTTATCTCGCAAAATGTTTTATCACGGTTCCAAAATCTATAGCAAACATGTCACACTGGTGTTTATTTCATATATCTATTATTTATAAATTAGAAAGACTTGTAAATATTGAATAATATATAAAGTGTTCCAGAATTGAAGGGAATTGATGTTCTTAGAGAGTGTAAGAATACTAAATATTATAAAATTAAATAAATATAAGAATATGGGGTAAATGTAGTATGTAAATAGATTCTATCTGTCGTTAAATTTAAATTTAAATTATACATACTCAAAGTCCCTTTGTATATAAATGTCTGTAAATTGTGTAAATAAAAAAAGGCCCATAATATAGTGTAATTAAAATACGTTATCTTGTTATGAATAAATGCTCTTTTAATCCAAACAGTCGACTAAGCTAATTAAGAACGACAGGTCGTCTAGATTATTATCTTAAGTTTTTGCATTTATCTCGTGAAATTAAATCAGACCGATAACAAGCTAAGTATATCGTCGTTAGATAGAGTCATCGGTAGAATCATTAAGTAACGTCGTAATACTTTTCAACCGTGTTCCGTCTATAATTAGTTGCCGCACACACGATCATGATTATTCATATAATCTGCTCCGTCGCCTTGACGATAATTAACTTACCCCTGTAGCGGTGCTAACTTGCCATGAACGCGCCAGCCGTAATTTGCACTTGACTAATTACAAAGACGTTACGCGACATTACAGCGGTACCGCGATTAACGTTTCATATAATATTTCTCGCGAGGGTATAAGAAGCGTTTGTTTATTCCGATGCCTAATAATACGTGACGTAATAAGTAAACTTAAATATTGCGCATCATGCGGTAACAATATTCACCGTAAACAATTTATGATATATATAGGGCGCAAACGTGTGCAAAATCTGCCGACGCAATTTACGCACGAGGAAATACTTGTTGATCTGAAACGATCTTCCATTTGCACGCGCCACTACGTTGAGATTAATATTTTATTAGTTCGACAAACATACATAGTGCAATTGCGGCAAACGTTAATAAATTTATCGATCATCTATATTGGTCAAATCAACAGACTCAGTTATCATTCTGAACGAGGTGATGCGACTCATGCATGACCCCATATTTCCGCCGTTAGTAATTTAAATAAACCAAATAACACTTCACGTATTTTTAAACGCTGCGGTATATTGATCAATAAATTTGAGAGTCCCATTGACATATTGATTAAAAGCAAAATTTACAATTTTAATTAAAATTAAAAAATTACACTTTAAATGCAGTTTCGACAAATAATTTACATACGAATATTTACGTAGTGTTATTAACTTCAGATTATCAAATCGCGCTTCACATTTTCATACTAAAGACGCAATTCGATTGTTCGCGGTTATCTTCGCTTAAAATTACAAATATTACCATGACTGTCAGAAGTGTTATATCTTCTCCGTTTTCCCTGAAAGAGAAAACTTTCTTCTTTAAAATATTAAATCGATTTCAGGCATCGTGCCCAACGAGAAGCAAAATGGAGAGGAAAAGAGCACACAAACACGCTTCATATTAAAATCGTACAAATGACACTACGAATGAGAAGCTAGGCGTTAATAAGCGACGTCGATATCCACACAGAACAGATCCGAGATTTTATGCAAACTGGTAATCGATGTTTTTTTATCACGGTTGGTCATGCGCGTAGCGTCGTAATATGCAGACGCCGTGGCTACTACTTTTCCGAGGACGAGCAAGAGAAGAGAATACCGCCCGCACTCGTTCAACCGTTTTCTGACGGTCGCTCCAGCAAGGACATTGTCGAAGTTCAACGCACCTCAATAACCCCTAGAAGTACACACTTGGGTCTAAGAGACCCAGCCAAATTTTCGAGGGACTGATATCGCGGGGCCCTTGACATTATAAAGACAGCTCTGCGGCGTAGAAAAAACTTTGGTCCTACCCCTACCATTTGCCGCTAGGCAAATCTCTGTAGTTATTTATAGTTGCGGAACAGTGCGAAAGATAGTATCGGGTCTCAGAGACTCAAGTTAATACGACTCGGTCGAAATTCAAAGTAAGTTCATGCCTCGTTTTTTTTTTTTTTTTGCTAGTTTGGTACTAAATAAGTAGTATTAAATAAATATTAACGTTTTTGTTATAATCTTTCGATATTAACAATCATTTATTGGTTTATAAGTATGACTTTGATATTAATGTTTTATAGAATGTGTATACACACACACACACACACACGGTGTACATAAGTCATGTTTAGTCATGGTAGTCATGTTTTTTTATCTCGTTTCTAGTTTAATTTTTTAAGAAATCACGCGAAAACATTTACTTTTACGAAAAAAGAGACCTCAAAAATCGGCTTACTTGACCCCTGGAGATTTTGTTGATAACGATCAAAAATTACATTGCTCTGTTTTTTTCCTGAAGATATGACATCTGCTCTTTCAGAATCCGCAAGAGAAATTGAATTCTACCGGATAATTTCAAAGTTGTAAATTTTCAAAAAAATTGCAAAACTCGTGTTTTTCCTCCTCAACAAAAAATTCTTACACTTAAACGACTTTTTGGGGAAAAATACGAACCGCACAGAGTTTTCGCTTTTACAGATGTATTCTTAACAGTCTCCTCTTCAGTTTGAAAAAAAAAACATTCAATTAGTAGTTTCGCGGAAACTACAACATTCGAAAGTTGGCCGGGTCTCACAGACCCAGTGTGTATGACTAAGTAGCCAAAAATATTTGTGTACTACTAGGGATAAATTGTGCAATTGTTAAGAAAATCGCCGTGACTCTGACGCAGCGTTTCAATAAGCGTATTAATTCCATCACAATGTAATCACCAACGTGACTTCATTTAAGCACGAATTTATAATATATAGCAAACTGTATTGAAATAACTCTTCAATACAGAAAAATAAATAAATTAAATTAGATGTTAAAATAAAAAATAGTTAATTGTAAAAATAAATAGTTTTTGAGCAATTTGTAGGACGCAAAATTCATCATATTAATTCATCCTTCTATCCAGAAATCTATTCAGAATTAATCGCAGATAAAAATTATCAACAATGTGAAACACGTTATAACATTATATACACGCTACATAAAGCGTGAATGTGATAAAAGGACATATTATTAGTAACAATCGTCATATCACGTAATATGAATTATACACACTTCTCTCCGCGCAAATAATAGCCCAGAAAATGCATACTTTTATATCTCTTCTCATAAATCCTTCCTCTCTTTTAAAAGAGCGCTCGCTTTGTTTGAAAATCTTGGCAATTTTACGCGTGGAAGGAAAAACGGTGTTCTCGGATTCTCACGAGCGCTCGCGCGAGAAGCGCCCGTTGTTTCCGGACCAACCTTTGAACCTTTTATTCTATTTGCAGTTTTGCAACAACCGATATTCCAAAAGGGACTCTTGAATAAAACATGCGATAGCAAATTTCACCGACGTAAGGAAATAGATATTCTCCTGTGCAAACAATATGCGCTTGCGATGCACGCCCAACGAGCAAATTTGCGAAATGGATTTGTAAGCAGAACTTAAAAATACAGCGACACAACGATATAAATATCGCCTGTTCTACTTGTCCCATTTTTACGCACTATCATTAAAACCAGAACACTTATCGTGGTACTTCTGTTGAAACAATTTAAAACACTAAATGACTGCGGAATATAGACTGTATCTGATAAGATAATCTAACTAACTCCCATTTGTTATCTAAAGAATGTGTAATTAAGAAACTTATAGTTTCACACCCGATATATTTACGAAGAGATATATTTACGATTGTACGAAGAGAATTATTTGGAAACATTTTTTATCGCACCAAATATTTTTGTCGACCGATAGAGTTACCATTATCACAGTTGGTAAACGATTGCGCTCGTATCTGCACAATACATGCCATCATAAACATATTGATAAATACATTACTAAAATCTGATAAATATCCTCATCGCGGCGCCGCGTACAGTTTCATAAAATAAACAAACATTTGTACAATTAAAACATTGCACCAAAACTGTAAATAATAAAATTTAAATGTTCAATTTTTCAATGTAATTTCTTATATCGTGGTTTCTTCCATCAGCGATATAAAACACGCGATTACAAAAGGATCTGCAATTACAAATTCCGAACGAACGGCTTTCATTGCTATGAATTCGCTTGAGAGTTAACTAATTCCATGTATGTATGAGTTGTAAATTTATTTGGAGCTTTCACATGCTAGCAAGTTTAGTAAAGGGCAGGCGAACACGATTGAGAGTTCGTGCACGCAAAGTATCAGTGATCTCGATCGACAAAGCTTTGATCATCCATTCGGTCGATTACATGATCGAGGCACGAAGTCGCAGATAAATCCTGAAACTCTGACAGCCCGCAGGCATCCTGGACCTGCGATCGAGATTGTCTCTCACCTATCCGTTTGACGGTCAGGATTTTCTGATAAAAATTCGCAGGCTACGAGGATGACCGGAAACTTCATCCCTCGTGAGACTTCCTATTGAAATTAGCGCCGCGAGCATGAAACTTTTAATAAGAGACTATTAAAGTTTTTAATGCAGCGTAGCTTACCATTTCCGACAAAATTATTATCTCGCAACGTCAATTTTATCTTTGAAAATAATTTTTTTCTTTACGTAGTTATTAATTGTAAAGATCTTACAACGTTTAGTTTATATCTAATATAATATAATGTACGAACCTAATAAGAAAATTATTCTTCGTGGTCAAAAACAGAGAAAGTCAAAAAAGTGATAAGATTATAATAGCTCTATATCTAATCAAGTATATATAAGTTGTTTGCGAACGGAGTTAGTGAACGATAACTATAATCAGTAGCTTATACTTCCGCGAAGATAAAAAATAGCATTGTCTACCGAGCTACAAAAAATCAACTCATTATGGGTTTCATTGAATGATAAGCGAAAAAAAGTGTGAAACGCTGCTATTATCATTATCATATCGAATTATCATATCGATAACCATAATTATCATGTCGAAGAATCGTGATAGTCCTTTCAATCGATTTAATCGCAATCAAAGAGTGCGATTAAATCGTGCGAAAGATTCATCGAGCAAGATTAAAGATACGGGAAAATCCAGATCCATATCATATATCAAAAGTGACACCAGGAATCGACAGAATACGATTATTGCTTTCCTCGAATGATAAGAAAAATAATAATAAAAGTAATTATTAAAAAGAAATTATAATAACTTATTACAAATTATGCCTACTTTAAATAAAATACGCTAAGATTTGTATTTAATTTTGACAGCTGCATTACCAAAAGTATCTCAAATAAAAAATCGTGGAAAATATTTCGACAAAAATATTTTTAAAATCATAAAAAGTTACAAGTGCGATATGCTAAATAAATAAATATAATTACTTAAATTATTAATCTTTTAATAATTTCAAAAAATGAAATAATATTAAGTAATATATATGAAACCGCGATGAATCGAAAGAGAAACATTTTGAGAGAATAAAATTCCAATGACGACACAGTATCACGTGCTTATCAAGACGAATGATCATTGATCAATCCGTATCAGTACATCTCCGATATACTACTTCGCAACTGATCTATCTAATCTAATTTCTTAAGAAAACTTGACAATCGTTGGACTACTTACACGGAAGAGGGGCGACGCAATTAGAAACAGGTACATATAAAATCGCGGCGTCGACGAGTTCAAATCAGGCTTCGGTCAGTGATCAGACAATGGCGTTGAGAGTTCTGTGTCTCCTCGGCCTTCTGGCTTTCTCTCACGGTAAGTGATAATTCTCTCGAGTGAACCGATAATCATTCAATCAAGTGAACACAAATTAATAACTCTCTTAGAAATATCTTGGGGAATAAATCGCTTTACTGTGTCGTATTATTCAAATAAGTAATTTTTTTATTTATCTGCCAATCAATTAAATACACAAATAGAAATAATAGCAAAACTATCCTTTATAATTTTCAATGAAACTTCACTGAAAGATTGCTAACTCACACAGATCCAAAAATTCAATATTAAAACACACCTGAGAAACGAACTATTACTAGTTACAATTTAAATCTCTGTGAAGATTGTGTTTCTTCCGCTGCATTTTACATATAGTGATAATGACTTATCGTTGCAGCTGGAGTCCTTCCATTCTTTGATCCCAGGATCGTGAATGGAGAGGATGCTAAAGTAGGCGAGATTCCATATCAGGTACATGTTACAAAATTCATTACAAAAATTAACAGTATATACATATATATAAACTAGTATACGTATATATATATATATATGTTCGTATAAATACTTTTCATTATAATTAACGTATGAAAATATATATAAAATTATTATATGAACAGATGTGCAGATATTAGAATGCTATGATATTTTCACAGATTTCTCTTCAAGATAAATATTCTTCCTTCCACTTCTGTGGTGGATCAATTCTGAGCGATAAATATGTCATCACAGCAGCTCATTGCGTTGAGGGGTAATTTTATTATTATTACTTTTAATAAAATAATTGCATATGATTCACGCTAATATATCTCTCTACTATAAACATTTTCACGCGTACATACGTGTAAATATTATTTTACCAATGTAAAAAATATGACATATTCACTGTATTATATATTTAGGTAAAAATTTAATCAATTATAAATTTCGTGTTGTAGCAAACGCGCCAATAGCATAAAAGTTGTTGCTGCAACGATCAATCTAACAAGCCAGGAGAAAACACAGCATGATGTCGAAAGAATCATTATTCACGAAAACTATAACCCCGCTAATTCCTGGCTTAACGATATTGCTTTATTGAAGGTGAACATGGCTTAAATTTTCTTTTCACACGAGGAAATTAGAATCTTTCTAATTTTTTTCTAATAAAACATTACAAATCTCAAGTAAAAATTGTCTTTTAGGTAAAAACTCCCTTCGTAAAATCTAACAAAGTTGGACACGTTCCTCTGCCACCAAAGGGACATACCGTTAAGGCCAACGAAGTAGCTGTTGTATCAGGATGGGGCAGACTCTGGGTAAGTTTTTTGTCATTTTAAGTATCATTTAGTCTGTAACTTAGACTATAATACTAGATATTTATAATATCTAGTATAAAAGGAATAAGAGAAAATTAGTGTCACTCCGACAGCAACAGTTATAAATGTTATTGCGAAATTGCAGCAAAATGGACCAACCACTACTAAGTTACAACGAGTCAACATCTTGATCGCTGATCAAGAATACTGCAAGTATATGTACAACAATATGGGATATAATGTCTACCCCACGCAAGTTTGCGCGCACCATCCGGAAACTGAGAAAGGATCTTGCCACGTAAGTTTATCTTAAAATTTCAACTGCCATTGCATCGGTCCATCTATTTAATATCCTCACGACCAAATATTTAAAACCTCGATGAAGAAATTAAATGCACAAAACAAGATCTAGACGTCATATTTAAAATGGCATCTTGCTTCTTCCAGGGTGACTCTGGTGGCCCATTGACTGTCGGTGGAAAACTCGTTGGATTGGTATCCTGGGCGAACGGTTGCGCCAGCACCTCCTACCCCACCGTATATACACGTGTTGTCTCTTACCTGGATTGGATTAAGGCTAACGCGGTCTAAACTACTCTCTCTCACTTCCAACTATGGCTCGTACTTTGTCCTTCGTTCTGTATAATTTTTTAGACATCGGTTCTTAAAACCTCTAAACTAAGTAATCTAAACTAAGAAAGAAAGATATTTCGATGTAAAAACTGTACGATAACGATGTGACATAGGGTTGTACATAGTAGGTGCCCTCAAAATTCTGTACACTTTTTTGACGAAATAAATATTACTTTGATTTATTCAAAGAAAACTACTGGTGAATTTAGCCTGCCCGAAAAGACGATGAGGAATTATATCGCGCGACAAGTGCCGTCCGTCCATCACTTATCACAAATCGAATCCAGAGGGATTTCGATATAGAGCTATTGGATAGCGCAAGAGGTCGAATAGAACTGGGCTCTGTCGCTAAATCAATACACCGTGACCGCGCGGCCCTCACGTGTTGCTCTTATTTCCGGTGACACTTGGCAGAGCGGAAACGATGCGCACGTTTCAGCCGTAATTGACAGTCATGATCGTATCGACAATTCTCTATTCAGTAAAACTTGATCGTAGATGAAAGATATGCGTTAATCGTGTCATCAGTAGCTCCACAAGCGTATTCTTATTACTTCCTTTATGACGTCTAGCGACTTTATAATTGTGGAAAAGAAAATAAAAGATAATACGCGATGTCTCTTCGAAAAACAAGTCGCACACACCCTCCAGATTTACGGACGAGGAAAAGGCAATCGAGAACGAAAGAGAAACTTTCCGCAAGCTGTAACCCCGAGAAGAAGAAAAACGGTATAAAAATATAAACGAACTTATTACATTTGTTTTTTTTTCCTGGGGGAAGTATAACTAATAGCAAACGTTATAAACTTTCCGAATAAGAACAAGACGAGCTGCAACTATGCAACGAGACGGCTGCTACTCGACAAGAAAGCGCGATCGCAGATCGTTCATACCGAATTCTATTCTGCCACCGTATTTACATTGCTCTAATGAATTTCTGCTGTCGCCGTTCTTCCAAGAGTGATAGGCTTCAAACATCGCTCTCCATTTTGTTTTACTGCATGAAAAAGCCTGATAGTTGCTCATTTCTAACGGAAATTATTATTAAATGCAACTCCTTCCAGTGAGCCCTTTACTCTTTTTATTTAAAAAATATTCTCGATAATCTTAGAAGTCAGTTTCACTATTTGTGCGAAAAATCTGAATATTTCACGATTTGGTTAGCATAATTATAGTTCGAAATTTTCACCTGCAATTTAACTCTCAGAAATTAATTTGTCGCACAGAGACGGACGGCTACTTTCCGCCCCAATTACGTAACAAATGTTATAAGCTGTCTCACCCGTATCTCGCATAAATATTCCCGAATAACTTTACGGTTCAAAACCGCGTGCTGAATACGGTATATTTACTGTCGCCTGGCCGAAATAAGATGTATAATATGTACACACGTATACTGCGAAGACCATATTCCCTAACTCAACTATCCAAGCAGATACATTGTGACGTGACAAGTCGCATCCGCCACCCGGACGGGCTCGGCCGAGGGGAATTTCGGGGGTGCTTCCTCGCTCGGAGCGGGGGAAGGCATGCATACGGAAATGAATAGACAAAGGTACGTATCCGTTTAGAGGAAAGAAGATCTCATTAAAAAAAAAGCGCATCCAAGTTATTTATCCATTAGAGGAAAGGAGATCTCATCCGAGCTATAGCACATCCTTCCTTCCTTTTACGTTTTAATCCAAAAATATGTTAATCAGCTTGTCTCCTTCTCTCTGCTCGTCTCGAGCTCGATATTAGCTTGTCTCATCAAGTTTGCCCACTCACAATCAAGCAGAAAAGGTGAGAACCTCCCAGGATCCGCTAGAAACCTGCGTCTCGGCTCGATGCTACGAGCGAAAATGACAATGCCTCAGATGACTGAAAGCACACATTGCCATTATGGCAATGTCTCAGATGACCGAAAGCACACATTGCCATTTACACGATTATCTCCAGCCTTTCCAGCACAATCTGTCCAAGAGGGTAAATAAGATTACGCCTTTAAGGATGATGCTTTACCAAGATTGGGGGATCGTTGCTGTACCCAGGCTGAACGAATAATCCGTGTAACTTCTGTGCGTATAACGCCCAATATGCTTGTTCGCTTACGCGAACTCGTAACAAGATGTCTGGCGTCACGGACGTCGACCAAACTTCACCTCCTTCACTGCAGGACACTTCCAATTCACTTTTCAAGTAGCGGGAAATCCTTAGAATTATATAGCGTAGGCGGAAGTCAGTCAGGTCAGGTCGGGATATTAAGAAAAGCTAAGTTTTCCTCAATCAGGGAACAGGAACCGTACTACTTCTTACTCGTATGAATTTACGTTCAAGAGTGCGAGAAAATCAATATCAAGTCCCAGTTTTTTATTATTATTGATTTATTAATTTGCAAACGTCGTTGCTAACGTGCCGGTCACGTGTACGTTGCTATACCGATCACGCATGCTTTCAATCAGATCATATGAGACGCGTTTCACGCGTCTAACTTCACGCCTCTGACTCTTCTCGCATCGCGAACTCTAAACAATGGGTTTCATTGAATGAAGCGAAAAAAGTGCGAAATGATGCTATTATCATTATCATATCAAATTATCATATCGATAATCATAATTATCGTGGGAAAGAAACGTGATATCCCTTTCAATCGATTTAAACGCAATCAAAGAGTCGTGCGAAAGACTCATCAAGCGGGATTAGAAATATGGGAAAATCCAGATCCATATCAAAAGTGACACCCAGGAATCGACAGAATACGATTATTGCTTTCCCCGAATAATAAGAAAAATAATAATAAAAGTAATTATTAAAAAGAAATTATAATAACTTATTACAAATTATGTCTATTTTAAATAAAATACGCTAAGATTTGTATTTAATTTGGCAGCTGCATTACCAAAAATATCTCAAATAAAAAATCGTGGAAAATATTTCAATAAAAATATCTTTAAAATCATAAAAAGTTACAAATGCGATATGCTAAATAAATAAATATAATTACTTAAATTATTAATTTTAATAATTTCAAAAAATAAAATAAAATTAACTAATATATATGAAACCGCGATAAATCAAAAGAGAAACATTTTGAGAGAATAAAATTCTAATGACGACGCAGTATCACCTGCTTATCAAGACGAATGATCACTGATCAATCCATATCAGTACATCTCCGATATACTACTTCGCAACTGATCTATCTAATCTAATTTCTTAAGAAAACTTGACAATCGCTGGACTACTTACACGGAAAAGAGGCGACGCAAATAGAAACAGGTACATAAAAATCGCGATGTCGACGAGTTCAAATCAGGCTTCGGTCAGTGATCAGACAATGGCGTTGAGAGTTCTGTGTCTCCTCGGCCTTCTGGCTTTCTCTCACGGTAAGTAATAATTCTCTCGAGTTGACCGACAATCATTTGTTCAAGTAAACACAAATTAATAACTCTGCTAGAAATATCTTGGGGAAAAATCGCTTTACTGTATCGTATTAATATTATTCAAATAAGTGATTTTTTTTTGTTTATCTGCCAATCAATTAAATACACGAATAGAAATAATCGCAAAACTGTCGTTTATAATTCTCAATGAAACTTCGCTGAAAGATTGCTAACTCACAAAGATCCAAAAATTTACTATTAAAACACACCTGAGAAACAAACTATTACTTGTTACAATTTAAATTTCTGTGAAGATTGCGTATTTCCGGCTACATTTTACATATAGTGATAATGACTTATCGTTGCAGCTGGAGTCCTTCCATTCTTTGATCCCAGGATCGTGAATGGAGAGGATGCCAAAGTAGGCGAGATTCCATATCAGGTACATGTTACCAAATTCATTACAAAAATTAACAGTATATATATGTAAACTAGTATACGTATATATATATATATGTTCGTATAAATACTTTTCATTATAATTAACGTATGAAAATATATATGAAAATATATGAACAGATGAGCAGATATTAGAGTGCTATGATATTTTCACAGATTTCTCTTCAAACTAAATATCATTCCTTTCACTTCTGTGGTGGATCGATCCTGAACGATAAATTTGTCATCACAGCAGCTCATTGCGTACAGGGGTAATTTTATTAGTATTACTTTTAATAAAATAATTGCATATGATTCACGCTAATATATCTCTCTACTATAAACATTTTCACGCGTACATACGTGTAAATATTATTTTACCAATGTAAAAAATATAACAATTCACTGTATTATATATTTAGATAAAAATTTAAACAATTATAAATTTCGTATTGCAGCCGACGCGCCACTGACATAAAAGTTGTTGCTGCAACAATCAGTCTGACAGACCGGGAGAAATTGCAGCATGATGTCGAAAAAATCATTATTCACGAAGAATACGACTCCGCTAATTCCTATATTAACGATATTGCTTTATTGAAGGTAAGCATGGCTTAAATTTTCTTTTCACACGAGGAAATTAGAATCTTCCTAATTATTTTTTTCTAATAAAACATTACAAATCTAAAGTAAAAATTGTCTTTCAGGTAAAAACTCCCTTCGTAAAATCTAACAAAGTTGGATACGTTCCTCTGCCACCAAAGGGACATACCGTTAAGACCAACGATATAGCTGTTGTATCAGGATGGGGCAGACTCTGGGTAAGTTTTTTGTCATTTTAAGTATCATTTAGTCTGTAACTTAGACTATAATACTAGATATTTATAATATCTAGTGTAAAAAGAATAAGAGAAAATTAGTGTCACTCCGAGAGCAACAGTTATAAACATTATTGCAAAATTGCAGCAAGGTGGACCAACCACTAATAAGTTACAACGAGTCAATATCTTGATCGCTGATCAAGGATACTGCAAGTTGATGTACAACAATATGGGAATGAACGTCTTCCCCACGCAAGTTTGCGCGTACCATCCGGAAACTGAGAAAGGATCTTGCCACGTAAGTTTATCTTAAAATTTCAACTGCCATTGCATCGGTCCATTTATTTAATATCCTCACGACCAAATATTTAAAATCTCGATGAAGAAATTAAATGCACAAAACAAGATCTGGGCGTCATATTTGAAATGGCATTTTGCTTCTTCCAGGGTGACTCTGGTGGCCCATTGACTGTCGGTGGAAAACTCGTTGGAATGGTATCCTGGGCGAACGGTTGCGCCAGCACCTCCTACCCCACCGTCTATACACGTGTTGTCTCTTACCTGGATTGGATTGAGATAATTATCTGGATGGAATCGTGATTTCTGCCCAGTGATCTGAATGTCAACGTGAAGAAATTCTAACGCGGTCTAAACTATTCCCTCTCACGTCCAACTATGGCTTGTACTTTGTCCTTCGTTCTGTATAATTTTTTAGACATCGGTTCTTAAAACCTCTAAACTAAGTAATCTGAACTAAGAAAGAAAAATATTTCGATGTAAAAACTGTACGATAACGATGTGATATAGGGTTGTACATAGTAGATGCCCTCAAAATTCTGTACACATTTTCGACGAAATAAATATTACTTTGATTTATTCAAAGAAAACTACTGGTGAATTTAGCCTGCCCGAAAAGACGGTGAGAAATTATATCGCGCGACAAGTGCCGTCCGTCCGTCAGTTATCACAAATCGAATCCAGAGGGATTTCGATATAGAGCTATTGGATAGCGCAAAAGGTCGAATAGAACTGGGCTCTGTCGCGAAATCAATACACCGTGACCGCGCGGCCCTCACGTGTTGCTCTTATTTCCGGTGACACTTGGCAGAGCGGAAACGATGCGCACGTTTCAGCCGTAATTGACAGTCATGATCGTATCGACAATTCTCTATTCAGTAAAACTTGATCGTAGATGAAAGATATGCGTTAATCGTGTCATCAGTAGCTCCACAAGCGTATTCTTCTTACTTCCTTTATGACGTCTAGCGACTTTATAATTGTGGAAAAGAAAATAGGAGATAATACGCGATGTCTCTTCGAAAAACAAGTGGCACACGCCCTCCAGATTTACGGACGAGGAAAAGGCAATCAAGAACGAAAGAGAAACTTTCCGCAAGTTGCAACCCCGAGAAGAAGAAAAACGGTATAAAAATATAGACGAACTTATTACATTTGTTTTTTTTTTTCCTGGGAGAAGTATAACTAATAGCAAACGTTAGAAACTTTCCGAATAAGAACAAGACGAGCCGCAACTATGCAACGAGACGGCTGCTACTCGACAAGAAAGCGCGATCGCAGATCGTTCATACCGAATTCTATTCTGCCACCGTATTTACATTGCTCTAATGAATTTCTGCTGTCGCCGTTCTTCCGAGAGTGATAGGCTTCAACATCGCTCTCCATTTTGTTTTACTGCATGAAAAAGCCTGATAGTTGCTCATTTCTAACGGAAATTATTATTAAATGCAACTCCTTCCAGTGAGCCCTTTACTCTTTTTATTTAAAAAATATTCTCGATAACCTTAGAAGTCAGTTTCACTATTTGTGCGAAAAATCTGAATATTTCACGATTTGGTTAGCATAATTATAGTTCGAAATTTTCACCTGCAATTTAACTCTCAGAAATTAATTTGTCGCACAGAGACGGACGGCTACTTTCCGCCCCAATTACGTAACAAATGTTATAAGCTGTTTCACCGTATCTCGCATAAATATTCCCGAATAACTTTACGGTTCAGAACCGCGTGCTGAATACGGTACATTTACTGTCGCCTGGCCGAAATAAGATGTATAATATATACACACGTATACTGCGAAGACCATATTCTCTAACTCAACTATCCAAGCAGATACATTGTGACGTGACAAGTCGCGTCCGCCACCCGGACGGGCTCGGCCGAGGGGAATTTCGGGGGTGCTTCCTCGCTCAGAGCGGGAAAAGGCATACGGAAATGAATAGACAAAGGTACTTATCCGTTTAGAGGAAAGGAGATCTCATTCAAAAAAAGCGCATCCAAGTTATTTATCCATTAGAGTTATTTATCCAAGCTATAGCACATCCTTCCTTCCTTTTACGTTTTAATCCAAAAATATGTTAATCAGCTTGTCTTCTTCTCTCCGCTCGTCTCGAGCTCGTTATTAACTTGGCTCATCAAGTTTGCCCACTCACAATCAAGCAGAAAAGATGAGAACCTCCCAGGATTCGCTAGAAACCTGCGTCTCGACTCGATGCTACGAGCGAAAATGACAATGTTTCAGATGACTGAAAGCACACATTGCCATTATGGCAATGCCTCAGATGATCGAAAGCACACATTGCCATTTACACGATTATCTCCAGCCTTTCCAGCACAATCTGTCCAAGAGGGTAGGGAAAGTCCGGAAGACTTGACCATAGAGGAGAGTTGAACCACTTCAAATATCTCGTTTAAATTTTCAACAAAGAGCTCAATCCGAGCACGTGACAATATGACGCTTGGTAGTGCGTTTCGACTGTGAGTGAGACAAACGTGTTTTAACGTGCTCGGATTGAGCTCTTTGTTCAAAATTTGAACGAGATATTTGAAGTGGTTCAACTCTCCTCTATGGTCAAGTCTCCCGGACTCCCCCTAAATAAGATTACGCCTTTAAGGATGATGCTTTACCAAGATTGGGGGATCGTTGCGGTACCCAGGCTGGACGAATAATCCGTGTAACTTCTGTGCGTATAACGCCCAATATGCTTGTTCGCTTACGCGAACTCGTAACAAGATGTCTGGCGTCACGGACGTCGACCAAACTTCACCTCTTTCACTGCAGGACACTTCCAATTCACTTTTCAAGTAACGGGAAATCCTTAGAATTATATAGCGTAGGCGGAAGTCAGTCAGGTCAGGTCGGGATATTAAGAAAAGCTAAGTTTTCCTCAATCAGGGAACAGGGACCGTACTACTTCTTACTCGTATGAATTTACGTTCAAGAGTGCGAGAAAATCAATATCAAGTCCCAGTTTTTTTTTATTATTATTGATTTATTAATTTGCAAACGTCGTTGCTAACGTGCCGGTCACGTGTACGTTGCTATACCGATCACGCATGCTTTCAATCAGATCATATGAGACGCGTTTCGCGCGTCTAACTTCACGCCTCTGACTCTTCTCGCATCGCGAACTCTAAACAATGGGTTTCATTGAATGAAGCGAAAAAAGTGCGAAATGATGCTATTATCATTATTATATCGAATTATCATATCGATAATCATAATTATCGTGGGAGAGAAACGTGATATCCCTTTCAATCGATTTAAACGCAATCAAAGAGTCGTGCAAAAGATTCATCAAGCGGGATTAGAAATACGGGAAAATCCAGATCCATATCAAAAGTGACACCCAGGAATCGACAAAATACGATTATTGCTATCCTCGAATAATAAGAAAAATAATAATAAAAGTAATTATTAAAAGAAATTATAATAACTTATTACAAATTATGTCTACTTTAAATAAAATACGCTAAGATTTGTATTTAATTTGGCAGCTGCATTACCAAAAATATCTCAAATAAAAAATCGTGGAAAATATTTCAATAAAAATATTTTTAAAATCATAAAAAGTTACAAATGCGATATGCTAAATAAATATAATTACTTAAATTATTAATTTTAATAATTTCAAAAAATAAAATAAAATTAATTAATATATATGAAACCGCGATGAATCAAAAGAGAAACATTTTGAGAGAATAAAATTCCAATGACAACGCAGTATCACCTGATCAATCCGTATCAGTACATCTCCGATATACTACTTCGCAACTGATCGATCTAATCTAATTTCTTAAGAAAACTTGACAATCGTTGGACTACTTACACGGAAGAGGGGCGACGCAATTAGAAACAGGTACATATAAAATCGCGGTGTCGACGAGTTCAAATCAGGCTTCGGTCAGTGATCAGACAATGGCGTTGAGTGTTCTGTGTCTCCTCGGCCTTCTGGGTTTCTCTCACGGTAAGTGATAATTCTCTCGAGTTGACCGATAATCATTCGTTCAAATGAACACAAATTAATAACTCTCTTAGAAATATCTTGGGAAAAATCGCTTTATTGTGTCGTATTATTCAAATAAGTGATTTTTTTTGTTTATCTGCCAATCAATTAAATACACAAATAGAAATAATCGCAAAACTATCCTTTATAATTTTCAATAAAACTTCGCTGAAAAATTGCTAACTCACACAGATCCAAAAATTCAGTATTAAAACACACCTGAGAAACGAACTATTACTTGTTACAATTTAAATCTCTGTGAAGATTGCGTTTCTTCCGCTGCATTTTACATATATAGTGATAATGACTTATCGTTGCAGCTGGAGTCCTTCCATTCTTTGATCCCAGGATCGTGAATGGAGAGGATGCCAAAGTAGGCGAGATTCCATATCAGGTACATGTTACCAAATTCATTACAAAAATTAACAGTATATATATGTAAACTAGTATACGTATATATATATATATATATATATATATATATATATATATGTTCGTATAAATACTTTTCATTATAATTAACGTATGAAAATATATATGAAAATATATGAACAGATGCGCAGATATTAGAGTGCTATGATATTTTCACAGATTTCTCTTCAAACTAAATATAATTCCTTTCACTTCTGTGGTGGATCGATCCTGAACGATAAATTTGTCATCACAGCAGCTCATTGCGTTCAGGGGTAATTTTATTATTATTACTTTTAATAAAATAATTGCATATTATTCACGCTAATATATCTCTCTACTATAAACATTTTCATGCGTACATACGTGTAAATATTATTTTACCAATGTAAAAAATATGACAATTCACTGTATTATATATTTAGATAAAAATTTAAACAATTATAAATTTCGTATTGCAGCCGACGCGCCACTGACATAAAAGTTGTTGCTGCAACAATCAGTCTGACAGACCAGGAGAAATTGCAGCATGATGTCGAAAAAATCATTATTCACGAAGAATACAACTTCGCTAATTCCTATATTAACGATATTGCTTTATTGAAGGTAAGCATGGCTTAATCTTTCTAATTTTTTTTTTCCTAATAAAATATTACAAATCTCAAGTAAAAATTGTCTTTCAGGTAAAAACTCCCTTCGTAAAATCTAACAAAGTTGGACACGTTCCTCTGCCACCAAAGGGACATACCGTTAAGGCCAACGATGTAGCTGTTGTATCAGGATGGGGCAGACTCTGGGTAAGTTTTTTGTCATTTTAAGTATCATTTCGTCTATAACTTAGACTATAATACTAGATATTTATAATATCTAGTGTAAAAAGACTAAAAGCAATTTGGTGTCACTCCGAGAGCAACAGTTATAAATATTATTGTGAAAATGCAGGAAGGTGGAGCAGCCACTACTAAGTTACAACGAGTCAACATCTTGATCGCTGATCAAGAATACTGCAAGTTGATGTACAACAATATGGGAATGAACGTCTTCCCCACGCAAGTTTGCGCGTACCATCCGGAAACTGAGAAAGGAGCTTGCCACGTAAGTTTATCTTAAAATTTCAACTGCCATTGCATCGGTCCATCTATTTAATATCCTCACGACCAAATCTAAAATCTGTATTTAAAATCTCGATGGAGAAATTAAATGCACAAAACAAAATCTGAGCGTCATATTTGAAATGGCATCTTGCTTCTTCCAGGGTGACTCTGGTGGCCCATTGACTGTCGGTGGAAAACTCGTTGGATTGGTATCCTGGGCGAACGGTTGCGCCAGCACCTCCTACCCCACCGTCTATACACGTGTTGTCTCTTACCTGGATTGGATTGAGATAATTATCTGGTTGGAATCGTGATTTCTGCCCAGTGCTCTGAATATCAACGTGAAGAAATTCTAACGCGGTCTAAACTACTCCCTCTCACTTCCAACTATGGCTTGTACTTTGTCCTTCGTTCTGTATAATTTTTTAGACATCGGTTCTTAAAACCTCTAAACTAAGTAATCTGAACTAAGAAAGAAAGATATTTTGATGTAAAAACTGTACGATAACGATGTGATATAGGGTTGTACATAGTAGATGCCCTCAAAATTCTGTACACATTTTCGACGAAATAAATATTACTTTGATTTATTCAAAGAAAACTACTAGTGAATTTAGCCTGCCCGAAAAGACGGTGAGAAATTATATCGCGCGACAAGTGCCGTCCGTCCGTCAGTTATCACAAATCGAATCCAGAGGGATTTCGATATAGAGCTATTGGATAGCGCAAGAGGTCGAATAGAACTGGACTCTGTCGCGGAATCAATACACCGTGACCGCGCGGCCCTCACGTGTTGCTCTTATTTCCGGTGACACTTGGCAGAGCGGAAACGATGCGCACGTTTCAGCCGTAATTGACAGTCATGATCGTATCGACAATTCTCTATTCAGTAAAACTTGATCGTAGATGAAAGATATGCGTTAATCGTGTCATCGGTAGCTTCACAAGCATATTCTTCTTACTTTCTTTATGACGTCTAGCGACTTTATAATTGTGGAAAAGAAAATAGGAGATAATACGCGATGTCTCTTCGAAAAACAAGTCGCACACGCCCTCCAGATTTACGGACGAGGAAAAGGCAATCGAGAACGAAAGAGAAACTTTCCGCAAGTTACAACCCCGAGAAGAAGAAAAACGGTATAAAAATATAGACGAACTTATTACATTTGTTTTTTTTTCCTGGGAGAAGTATAACTAATAGCAAACGTTAGAAACTTTCCGAATAAGAACAAGACGAGCTGCAACTGTGCAACGAGACGGCTGCTACTCGACAAGAAAGCGCGAGCGCAGATCGTTCATACCGAATTCTATTCTGACGTATTTACATTGCTAATGAAATTTCATTTCTGCTTTCGCCGTTCTTCTGAGAGTGATAGGCTTCAACATCGCTCTCCATTTTGTTTTACTGCATGAAAAGGCCTGATGGTTGCTCATTTCTAACGGAAATTATTATTAAATGCAACTCCTTCCAGTGAGCCTTTTACTCTTTTTATTTAAAAAATATTCTCGATAATCTAAGAAGTCAGTTTCACTATTTGTGCAAAAAATATGACAATTTCACGATTTGGTTAGCGTAATTATAGTTCAAAATTTTCACCTGCAATTTAACTCTCAGAAATTAATTTGTCGCACTGAGACGGACGGCTACTTTCCGCCCCAGTTACGTAACAAATGTTATAAGCTGTCTCACCCGTATCTCGCATAAATATTCCCGAATAACTTTACGGTTCAAAACCGCGTGCTGAATACGGTATATTTACTGTCGCCTGGCCGAAATAAGATGTATAATATATGCACACGTATACTGCGAAGACCATATTCCCTAACTCAACTATCCAAGCAGATACATAAACTTGTATAGTTTGCAGAGCTTATATACCCCCTAGTCCTAGACTCTAGAGGGTTAATTTCCACAGTATTACAGTATTATGAAGTAGCCACAAAGGCATTATTCTCTCTCATAACTGCGCATAAAGTAGTATTTACAATCGTGTCAAAAGCAATCATGCATTTGCGCAGCAACTTTGTAATATATAGTACTTAAATGCAAGTAAGACAGAGCTTAGTATTATTGTCGTGTTACAAAAATATATATAAATATGAAATATGTGTTGAACTATAGAAACAAATTAAATATAATTTTGTACCACGAAAATAAATATCATAAATAACGGCGTTTATTCGCAGAGCCGTGATCTCAGTCAAATCGTTTATTAAATCTGCATCCTGAGACGAACGAATAGAAATGTCATGCAGTATATAAGGGAAAAATCCTTTCAAAAAGTGTCTCGACGAAGCCACCGAGGAGCTTCGACAGAACGAAGCCCTTTTGATTTGCGATCAATTCGGCATCGTCGCGCTACTCCTTTTCCTTCCATCTTCTCTCTCTTTTCTTCTTCTTACACATCTTACGATTTCCCCTTCATTTCTTCTTTTGGACCGGCAAAGCGATCTTGGGATAAGTCGTCGTGACAACTCAATTTTATTGGGACTTTATCGAAATAACTGCGAAACCGTAGGTTTTAGCTCGCGAATAAGTTAATGCTTTATGATCGATGACAGAAAAATAGTAAATTTCTATAATTTATGAAAATGAATCAACAATAAGGCTAAAAAAGTTTATAGAATTATATTAAATCTAACAAAAATATCTTCGATTGATTGCAGGACATAAGTTCTCTGAGACGTTATAGTTTATATATTTTAGTAATTTATTCAATTTCAACATTAAGCATTTCATTTTGCATAGATTTTTAAGTGAAAATAAATTAAGTATTTTGTATAAATTTTTAATTATAAGTAAATTTCCAAATATACATCTTACTATTTAGTGCTGCACGTACATATTCGCGGAGTAGCTTCCGGATATTGACAAGTTTACTGTAAGTCCTGTCTCATATATACAGTGTGCCACATGTACACCATTAACCGCTGAAGCATAATTTTCGTGGAACCGTTTCCATAGAGCTTCTTGGTTCATTTTGTGTAACGATTATACACGATCGTTAGATCTTGCAAATACCTACATACTTTCGATGTATACATAGCAGCTATTGCGCTCGGTGAACCTTGCTCAAACATTATGTATTGGAGAATATTTGCGCTAAAAGTAATTTATGCATACGCGAAATTAACTTAAGAAACACGCTAATGCGTTTATTAAAAGCCTAACAATGAGAAGATTTTTGTAATTAATATTGTATCTTATCTTAATTCAGAACAGGATAAACTTATATAATAATGACTATTTATATACACACACAAAATTTATAACAATTAATTGTACATAAATGCTAGATATTAAAAATATATAAACTATTCACATACTAATAAAATAAATATGACGAATGTCTGATTATCGTTTACTTTTACTACTTTTGTAATACAGAACGTACGAGAGATTTCAATTCGTCAAAAATACCTATGCACTGTTTTGACATGAGGAATGTAACTATGAATAATATTCCCGTACTCAGTAGTCTTTAGCTGATGGATCCATGATTATCGTATAAACTAAGTTTGCTCTTATTAACTGAAAGCAATCGCATCTAAAGGCAACTACCTTGGAGAGATATTAAGTCTCGCGTTTCCAACCTACGATCGAGTAAATGGCCGCATAAATGAGTTTAAATGAGCCTTCAAAACCGTAAATCATAAACTCGAAACTTGCGCCCTTCAATGTTGTTCAAATTCTCGATGTGGTCTATTAAATTCCTCCACCTCGAATAACTCTTGATTGTACGGTAATGACAGAAAATATTCGCGACGTGACGTAAAAAATAGAGGTTCCGGACTTGTCTTATACTAAATCTTTCGCTTTCATCATCGTAATGGAATTCCATTTGCGTTTCTACTCAGCAAAATTTATTTTTAAAAAAGTTTCGCCCTATAAAAACCAGATACCGGAAGAAAGCGTCACATTAACTACGAGTTATAGTTCGCATATTTTCAAATTGAATGTTCTTTTCAGGAATGTGTGAGTATCTCACCCGATGTAGAATAGCACGTGCTGCGCATACGAAATTAAGTCAAGCTTTGGCACGAGGCCAATCAAATCCCTCGGGTTTTTATCACTAATATAGTCTTTACTTTTTGTGTTATTAGTAATATTGGTTAATATGGCGAAAGTTTACGACAGGATTGCGTTTCGCAAAATTTGAATATTAAATATTACGATACGTTTATATCGTAATACAACAATATTTAATAATAGTTATAATTTATTCAACGCAGATTAGTGATTACAATATTTATACTTTTGTGACAGAGATAAGATAAGACAATATTACTTCAACATCGTAAATAAAGCAATCTTTATTCTATAGTCTCTTATGCCATTAAAGTTTCAAGAACTCACCTGCACATGAAATCGAGTATAGGACTTTTCTTCGGTCCTCTAAAGGCTGTTGGAGTTTGAAATACTATTGCAATAGGATATACACACGAGAAAGTGAATCAAAGTTATAATGTCACACCATGAGTCATCGTATGAATCTTTCTTTCGTGTTACAGTTATCTACCCCAGTTAAGAAGTAATTTAAGTGAAACAATGAATAATTTTCGTGATATCTTTCTTTTTCTTTTCTTTTCTTGTAGGTACTTATAATTGGTTACATTACATACAAAAATAAATTCTATTATTTTGCAAAATGTATTTTAGAAAATATATTTTTATGTAAACGGATTAAATGCAAAGCGGTATTTCAATTAATTATGCAAAGGTCTAAATAAAAATTGTATCTTAGTATTAATTTAACATTAATAGTATATAATATTAATACTATTAGTATTGACAGGATTATAAGAAATAAATAGAACTCGTAAGTATACATTATTTGATTCGCTTTCTATTAACAATTCATATGATTCTTTAAACGTTTAAACTATCATACTTTATATATAACACATGTGATATATTACAGTTCGAGAGATATTTCCGCATTACTTCGCATTATCTCGTGCTATTTTTATCCAATAAGAAACAAAGAAATATCTCGTTTAGGGATACCTTGGCGGTGATACTCGGTATGCATTTCTAATTACGAGCGAGACCAAAAACGGACGGACACTCACCTGTTTGCGGAGCGGCGTGACGCACTCATCCTTGGTACGCTCGAAGCGCTCGAACTTGAAGCTGTTGCTGCGGTAGAGCTCGTTGTCGCTCTGTTGCCTCCTGCAGAGCCGTCGCGTGAGCGCGCGCGGCCTGCAGGGCGCACATTCGGTGGCGAGCTCCCAGTGCAAATGCAGCATCGCGAGTTCGGCGGTGCAACGTGCCATCGCGCAACCGGCACGCCTCACGCGGCACTTGACCCGCTTGATGCGGCCCTCGGGCTGCGGCTTGTGGCCGCAGGGCTGCGTGCCGCTGCAGCTGCAGTCCGTGCACGTGCGGCGCGTACGGCGCGTTTTCACCGTGTGCGGGCACGGCTTCGCCTCCTCGCTACACTCGCACTCGCACGGCGCCTCGCCGCCGCCTGTGTGGGCGCAGTTGGCTCTCTCGTCGGCGCACTCGCACGGCTGCTGCTGCTGCAACTGCGTGGAGGAAACAGGGGATGACGAAGATTGCGCGGCCGCTCGGCGACGGGTACCGGCTGCGTGCCGGCAGGAACGATCCGCGCACTCGCATCTGCAACGAGAAACGTGTTAACGAATGAGAAAAGGACGAATTTGAGCGACGAACATTTGCCAAGTTACAGGACAAATATTAGAGTCAAAGAAAAATCTTTCTATTTTTTAATTTTGAAATTGTTTACTTCTAAATTTAGATCATTAATTACGCTAAAATGTACAGTTTCGTTATTTCGAGGCACACGAATCGCAAACGTTACTGCTTTCGAAGCGTCGTATTGATCTTTCTGAGATTTAAATACCATACGTTAAGCAATTATGCAAGTGTCCATATATTACTGGAAAATGTCGATTTCTACACAAAACGGTCGCGACATACTTCGCCCGAGATATTTGACAGCCACAAGTTGGACCGCGAGAGTTCCTATCGACTATTGGAAACTTTATTTTAGCGTATTATCGCACAATAATGTTGTAAGAACGGAAAGATTCCGCTCGAGGAAAATAGGAAGAAAACTCAAGTGAAAATCTGAGGACTGTGATCGTTCGCGTGTGGCTATATCGTGACTAAACTTCAAAGCATCCCAGATAATTGCATCGCGAATTAAATTGACCTCATTACTAAATTGATTTTATAATTTTCTCTCTAAACTTCTCTCGTTTCAATAATGTTAAATTTGCAATTTCTTAAATTTCTTGCGCTTCCCATGTTTCTTTATTAATGAATCTCTTTCATCAGGAAATTTATGTATGCAACATAAACGTTTCAATTCCCCGTGTATTTATTTATACACGTTAACATTATGTAAAGTACAAATTGCAGTGTAATTGCGAGAAACATCTTGTTTCGTGATAAATTCATGTTAATATATCCATAAATGCGCACGTACAAAAAAAATCTACTCCGTAATTTAACAAAACTATATAAGCTATTCACGATATTCATGAAAGCCAGAAATGGGAATAAATATACAATATTCTCTGCATAATTTGCCGTAGCACGTGGCACTTCGTAAATCAATATCTCAGCGTTCTAGAGAAGAGATAAAAGAATTGGCACGAATTGGCATTCTCAGGTTCTTCAAACAGATGAAGATTTCCTCCGTTACTCCGACATGAAAATGCTTTCAAACGTTGCATTTCACGTTTCGCCATCGCGTAAATCCTCTCATGTTAATTCAGACAAGGTAATCACCTTGTTTACCCTACAAACGTCAACCTCGGTTTGGCTGTCGAGCGAACTAGGGTTGGCAGGTCTATGGGGTAACTATACTATTCGCGTTCACCTAAAACCTGCTTACGATCGGCGCAAGTGCCAACGGTACGTTGCCACCTGACCTCCACCATGCCTTCCACCCCTTTCACCGCGATCTTTCAGACCGCGCGGTTGAGCTTTATGTAATCGACCGTTACCTATCGCCATCGAATCACGATAATGTCAAAAATTGCCACCGATAAAAGTTATTCGCGAAGTAAAATGGCACGAATTAGACAAAAACCGGGGATAAAAGGAGATACGGATAAAACTGGAGCACCACCCTATATGGATATAACTGTTGCTCGTCATTTCCACTGCTATCGATCGCACGAAGCGACTGAAATTTCGAAGGGAATAATCAACGATAGTCTTTCAAAGGAATTTATCACGACACAATGCCGCAATACATATACGCAAGTACCGGCAACAATTTTTTTTTTCGATTATCTATCACCAGAAAGGTCATTGGTCAACAAGTGCTATCGACCGAATAGGTGCAGAGTCTCTCCCGTTCTATGAACCGCGATAGCAATAACTGTGATAGCAATATCACCAACCTACCCCAATTTTCAACCTACCCCAATACAACTACCCCCCCTCCCCAGCTGGCTTTTACAGTACAGGGTGGAATACACACGGCGCTATTACATCGTCGCGTTTATTTACCTTCTGACCCTTCTCACGGCCGATCCTCGCTGGGCATGCGGACAGGGCTGTGCTTCCGGCGGACAGTCGCAGCTGATGGTGGCCGCGGCGGCGGCAGCGGCGGCGGCAGTAGAAGCGGGAGTAGCCGGTCGGGTACGACGAACCCTGATTAGCACTGGATGCACCGGACACGGCTGCACCTGGCAGCCGCAGACGATAGTCTGGGGCCCGCCGCCGGAGCTGCCGCGGGACTTACGGCCGCCGCCGCCGCGCTTCGCGCGTTGGTCCACGTGCAACTGGCACGGCTGCACGGGACAGCCGCAACGGGCCGCGGCGCCGCGACGTCCGGCGCCCTGTACGCGTCTCCACACCCGCTCCATTCAACCACCGGCGTGCGACTGACAATCGGCCGCCCCACACCATCGTTAATCCGGCGGATCGCGCGGGCGCGCGGGACCGCTTCGATCCTCTCCGCGCGACCTCGGTCGTCCTCGGCTACGTCGTCTCTCCGGGGGATGAAACACCCCCTCTGGCTCTCCGACCGTCATGATGCGCGCTGGTCCACGCTGTCTCCCTCGCGCCCCCGTGACGTTCCTTCCTTCCAAATGCGCGTGGGCGCACGGACAAATCCGGGCGTTTACCCTGAGTGAAAGGTCACCGTTGACTCCTTAGCTGAGATCTCGCGCGATAATACGTTGCCTTAATATAGAATTAAGATAATTGATGTTTGCCTCCGAGTTTGAGGATCGTGGGAAGACCTTAGTAATATATGCGACATGATGAGAAAAGTGCGAATACTATGTGCGTGTTCCTTATTAATGACATCCGATTTCACCCTGAAGCTCTGTGCTCGTATATTAGAGAATTTTTAAAAGACATTTACAAATTTTTATTTACAGAAATTTACAATAATTTTATAAATGTGATTGTGTTATATAAAAGCATGTATCCCCAGAGAATGTGTATTAAATAATCCTCTAATAACTATAAACAAAAGGACGCTGTATTTTCCTATGTAAAATTCAACTAATCATATCAATCACATTAAGTCGATCGTGTTGTACTTAAAACCGAAGCAGCAAAAATCTGCTGCAGAATTCGTGGTATATTCTTAAGATCCATGCACACAAACGCGCGACCAGAAGGCATCTTCTTCATCAATCTAAAAATAATACAAGTGTTTTAATTAGCACCGATCGATAGGATTAAGAAAAGACGAGTAACAAAACGATAAATTTTTATTATCGTTAAAACTATACCTGGTCGCTTGATCACCCAACGATCCAATAAAAATAGCGTAGGAATTCACGTCCGCGTTAGACGTCAATAATTTTGCGAATCGTGCAGGAGAGATCCCGTAACGCTCTAGATTCGCATCCGAGAGTACAACTACGATTGATTCGTCGGAATCCTCTTTCGCCAAGCTCGCAATTGCATGCTGCGTCGCCTCCAATGTATTATCGCCGGACGTGCAAAATTGCGAGTGAGCGTGCATCGTCTGCGAAGATAAATAACCGCTCGTTAATTAAATCGCGTGGCTTATCCTTTCACGAGAAAAGAAAAACGACAAAAATGAATCTACTCGCCTTAATCACCTCCAGCCTTCGTTTATTGTCCGTCGGCGGTTGCGTGCGATCGACAAAGACAATACGGTAATCGTCGCCGGAATGGCCGACGATGTCGTATTGAAATTTACCCTCGTAACCGCTGAAAGCCTCCATTACCATGACACAGGCCTCCAACTCGCGATCCAGCCGGCCGTCGTAGCCGTTGAACCTGTACATGCTGCCGGACACGTCCGCGACGAGTTTCAATCGTTTCGGTTTCAATTGCGGCGCGCCGATCTCCGGCTCCTTCTCCGCCCGGCGCCGATAAATCGTCTTCTCGCCGGTTAATCCCTCGATTAGCTTCGTATCGTCCAGCTCGCCCGACGTCTGATGCCTGCACCATTGCCGCTCGTTGCTCTTCGCCTGCAGCGTACCTATAAATGGCATGCGAGCGTGCGATACGCGATAAGGAACGCCGACTTCCATAAAAGCCGGATTCGCGGGGACGCTCACCTAATATGACCCTCAAGGCCTGCACCTGATTGTGAACCGCGTCGCTGAACTGAGCGTACAGCTTGTGGTCGTACTCGCTCATTTTTATGTCCTTGAGTCGCTGCTTGAATGCGCGGAGGCCCATCTCGCGTGCGGCTTTCTTTATATGCTCCGGCACCGCGTTCTTCTCCTCGTCGCTGAGTTGATGTACAGTGTGTCCAGCGTCCAACCGATACGGACCCCCCTTTCCGCCCAAACCCGCTGTATCTCTGCCTAAAATATAATTTCACGCGTATCCTATTGCAACAGTTGTTGATGATCAGAGACACAGGAGATAGTATTTTAGTGCGACAACGTGTAATTTCCCTTTAGATTTTATCCTGTTCGTTATCTCGTTTAAATATACCCGTACCTCCGGTTCCCCCGGCCCAAGTGTTACCGCCCACGTGCGGTTCGTTATTCTTATCGATCCTTCCGTGTTTCGGCCCGCTGACATTCTGCCCCGAATACCTCTCTTTCGTGATCTGCATCTTCTCCTCGTCGGCGCCTATCATTTTACGCCACGCACCTAACGACTTTTCTATATTCGTGATTGATGTCTCCCATAAACGGACGCAGCCACCGGCGTCTATTGTGACGAGACCTTCGTTCGACGTAAGTGACGCATAAAGCGGAAGGTCCTTCGCATACAGCCACTGTGTCAAGGGCGAGACGTTAACCGGTCTGCGTAAAAGAGATTTAATGATTTTTCTCCGTTGTTCCATCGGAAAGAAATATGCGCAATAATAATAAAAACATATATGACATATCAATATTATCTTTCAAAGACAATAAAAACGTGAATAAAGTTCTACAACTCTCATATTTCATAGCATCATATTACATTTTTTATTTTAATTTATTTAATTTTTCCTTAAAAATTTAATGCTTGTTGCAAATTTACTTACTCCGGAATAGGTATGTATCGCAGCTTGTGGTTCACCGTGTCGACTATCTCTAAGTAGCCGGAAATTCCCGTGTGCTTCGTGTCCTTCGGATAAACCTCGTCGGGTACCTGATTGGGCGAGATCGTTCGGATCACCTGGCCGTTCTGCGTAACAATAGGCGTTATGAAGCTGCGCGTTCTTCCTCTCCTCGGCCAAAAGTGCAGCTCGTTAGAGCTGTCCAAATCGGGGAAGCCCGTCGCTATGCCGGCGTACGTATTATCGGTCACCAGGAGTCTGTTCGGGCAGTCTATTTTCTGCTGAAGAGCTTTGCTCAGCTCCGTTTTGTGCAGGCTGCTCCTGCCGCAATTCAAGACACTGCCGGTCTTCAGATCGACGCTGTTAGACTCGGCCAACTCGCGCAGCACGTACGGGCACGGATCGGAATCCGAGGATTTCGTAAGAATGTACTTATCCTTCGACGCGTCCTGAATCAACCATTTCCTGTCGGACGCGAGTAAGACCGATTCGATGTTGCACGGCAAGCTCATCGAGTAAGCGCACATGCTCTGCAAATCGATAACTTCGAGCTTGTCGTGGTCCTGCGTGTACAAAACGATCAGATTATGCGACGGGAGTAGATCCGCCTTCATCTTCCACTGAAAATTTTTGCTCCTGAAGGCGTTCGATATCCTGTCGCTGGCGGTATCCAGAAAGGACGAAAACTGCAGTTCTCGAATCGAACCCTCGTTTACGTTTACCACGAGTATTGAATTGCTCTAAAAACGATCAGATCCGATGAACGCTATTACGAGGGAAAGGGAGGGTTTGCGTTACTAACAGACTACTTACAGTTTCTTCGTGAACTAAAACGTCCCCGAGATTGTCGACCGCGATGCTGTAAAACGGCATATTGCCCCTAACGGGGCTGATCACACCTTGCAGCGACGTTTCGCGAATCTGGTCGGACTCCGGCGTCATGCTAAATATACTCAGGGGATTCGAGGTGAGAACGTGTATTCTGTCGTCCGTGCCATCCCCTTTACTTCCATTCGCGACCGCTAAAGCGGTCACCGTGCTGTTTTCGCTAATGGGTAGTGTCCAGTAACTCTGGAGTTCCGTGAACCAGGCCGATCTGGCTTCAACTCGATCCAGCGTTCGATCGTTTTGCGTTGGAAATGTCGGCGATTTCAACTTAACGTACCTTTCCTGAACGGGCATATTTTGAAACGTGCTCAAAACGTTCCAACTACCACAGATCTTCATCTCAGGCAAAGGTATTCTGCAATGGAAAAGGGGAAAGGACATTGTACGCGTGTGAAAATCGACATTTCGTATCTTTATTTTTCTCGTATTTTCATTTATTACGTATAACAATAGGTTCATCATAAAATTGATAAAGTACAAAATTGTCCGAATTAATTATATTTTTCTAATACTCTTGTGTGTTTATATATTTTACAAAATACTTAAAGAGAGTACGTAAAGATTATCTTACTCCTTAGCTAAGGCAACATTGGTTGGACTCGTTCCAACGGGAATTCCGTGCTTATGGAGCACGGTTACCAAAGTGTCGAATATTTCCTGGCTATATCGATCAAAATCGAAGACGTTACGCACTACGGTACCCAACGGTTCGTTCGGAAATTTCTACAACATTATTAAAAAGTGCGTCATCAATTACATCGTCACTGATCGATCATCCTGAAAGATCCTCGTATCATCTTACCTCTAGATGTTTAACTAAGTTAACCACCTCTCGGGTCGAATAAGGATACGAGACTAGGCCTTGGTCGGCCATACTTCTCAGCTCGCCGAAAGCTCTCACTAATTTATGTATCGTCCGCTCGTCTATGTGCGGACCGTACTGCTTCAGGAGCTGAATCTCGCTTCGAATACTCGGATTGTCGACGGAATGCGTGCTGAACAGGTCTCCCAGAGCGCCGAAGAAGTCATTGCCCAAAAACGGGAAACCCGGCCTGTTAGCCAACACGATCATCCTAAAGTCCGGGTGCATCGGTATGCTGTTCGCGCTGCGGGCGTTCCCGCTGCCACGGGGAACAATTCGTCGACCGTCCGACAGAATCATTTCGCCCGATTCCACGAGGGTCTGAAAATGACAGGAATCGTCTCGCGATTCACGACCGACAAAGTGTTCGCGCCATAATGGCTCCGCTATAACGTCGAGTACGTACTTTCAATATACACGTCACATGCGTGGGCGCTTTGTCCGCCTCGTCGACGACGAGGACGTGGCCCAGTTTAACGGCCTGTACGAGCGGCGAGTCCTCGTAAACGACTTTGCCGTCCCTGACCATCGGCTGCAGAGTCAAAGTTTGCACGGTCGTATCGCGGTGCAGCTGAATGTACTCGCGCGGCCGGTTCAGCAGCTGCAGCAGCCGGTCCACGATCTTGTTCTTGCCGACGCCCTGATTGCCGACCAGCAGGAAATTCTGTCCCAGACCGAAGTCCTGCAACAGTCGCTCCAAGAGCGCGACGTGCTCCGGCACGTCGTAGAACACGATGTCGGGTACTTTACTGAGCGCCGTGGTACGATACCGATCTGCGACCGTGTCACCGATCCTAACAGAGTCTTCCGTAACCGAGCACTCGATCGCCGAATCCACCGTGGACTTGGGCGGGACGATGCCGAGGCGACGGCAGGAGTCCTCGAGAGCCTCCTTCGCGATCGCCGGCAAGAAGCGCGCCAGACACGCGCGTTGCACCGCGTTGTAAGCGTCGTCGCATCGAAATCGATGCATTCGCTCTGCGATTCTCAAAAGCTGTCGAGTGCTGAGCGATCCGGCGAGAGACAGTAAGGTCGGATCGTTGGACGAACGTAAGACATGCGCTAATTCTACGATACTTAGCAATGCTTGGCTAGGTTCCCCAAACTGCAAAGAAAGTACTCGATAAGAATCTATCTGCGATCGAGGATGCATCTATACAAGCTTTCCTGCGATCACCTTTGACCGAATGATGTGAATCTCCTCGCGTTTGCCGAGCGGCCTCATCTCGTGGAAGAGGAATAAACTGAGCAGCTCGGAATTCAACCACTGACCGGACGAGCTATTGATGACCGGCGGCTCGGCCAAGGCTATCAGCCTGAAGGCGGGATGGATTCGCAGGACACCGCGGTCGCGCATCTCGTCGTCGGATCTGTTATACTCTTTCTTTATCTCGTCGTAACGATCCGCTCGTATGAGCCGCTTACCATCGTGCAACTGGAGCTCCCGATCGTGAACTAATCTATAGGCAAACGCGGTCGCGTTATCATCGCTTGTAAATTCGCTTGTTAAATACCACGAACCGCGAACGCGATTTTACCTGTGCAGTACAGCTAAGGTGCTAGAATGAATCCTGTTGATGCCGTCCAGCACGGCCAGTTTGCCGTGGAGGGCCGCGTCGACCAGCGGCGAATCTCTCCATACCGTGTCGCCGTTAAGCGACGTGGTCCGTTGTTGTATCAGGTCCCTGGAAGTCATATCCTAAGGAAATATTTCAACCGTTTCATTTCTCGAACAAACTACGCCGCGATCGCAGGCGCGACTGGTCTTTCTAAGTTGGAGCTGAGTTGGATCGTTTCTTGCTCCTCTTGCGAACGAGAGCGCAAATCGGATATTAGCGGGTACTCTCGCAAAAGGTAGACTTGCCTGATAAAGTACTATTGGCTCCACTTGATACCCTAATAAATCGGCGAGCCGTCGGACGGTGGTGGACTTGCCGCAGCCCTTCGGTCCGATCAAGCAAAAGTCGGACGCCAAATGAGATTCCAGCATGCTCGCCAACAAATTATTCTGATAATTAGTCTCTATATAATAATCGTTGTTCGCGCCATTAGATAATTGGCTCGTGCCGCGGGGAACCTATTCGCAAAATAGATACGGATACTTACAATAAGCAGCGGTGATTAATAACGTAGAACCAATGCGAATAATTATTTATACAGCTTACGTGAAAACTTGTTTTCGTATTATCGCGTTTTATGCTGATCTCCAAAGAATCGTCAGCTTTCTTGGTAACGTCTACTTTACTAGTAACGCTACGCTCCGTTTTGGAATCGTTCAATACGCTAAATGTTCCAAGGATATCCTTGACGGCATTCTGACCCTCTTTACCCAAAAATAGTTTGTACGGGTAGAATCTATGGAAAATGTCGTACACCGACAAGTCGGGATTTTTGTCCTAAGCACAAACACGCGAAATTAGTATAAAAATAACGACAAGGTGCCTGCGGTATCCTAGAAATTTACCATAATTAAAGCAGCCGACGGCAAATTGTCCAAAGGAAAATCTGGCAGGCCTATGGTGACAGCTTCTTGAGTAACTAATGCGTGAGCGCACGATAACAATTGCGACAATTTCCCACCGTCGACGTTCGGCGTTAAGTTTCTCAAGACCTCGAATTGTTCCTTAAAAATCAAATCTTGATATATAGTACCTCGATATCCCCAAAAATACACTAAAATTTAAATAAATTATCTAGCACACTCTGTAGCCTTCTATTTTCTTACAGAACGAAGGTATCGATACTGTCAAATATAATTATATTTAACTATATCACTGTATTTAACAACCAGCCAGAAGATGCAATCGAGTTTTCAGTCATTAAGCAAGCAAGTGAAGAACTTAATGCTTAATATCGTTACGCTCGCGGGCAACTGATAACAGCCTGATAACATTTCTCGCGCTCGAGCATTGCAGTAGTCACCCGGCTGACGAAAGTTCGCAACTCGGAAAGTTTACAGGGCTGTTGCTGGGCGTAATTTATTTAACGTTACTTAACGGTCTATCTGCAGTGCGTTGAACTACTAGAATTCGGTGCGGAACTATCTTCTCATTACTTCTCCGCCTTCGTCGGCATAGCTGGCATCCGAGGGAGAGGGACAGGGAGAGAAAGGCAGAGAAGAACCGACGGAAGCGTGCACGTGAGGAATGTTATATACCGCGATTCGGTACGAAACGGTCCTCCTTCCGAGAGAGAGAGAGTGATTAACACCGAGAGCTTTCCAACATTGCGCGCCCGAGCACCGAGTGAATAACTACCACTCGGCACGGAAGCCGTGCCGAGAGATATCCGCCCACCCTCGGAATTTCCATCGAAAACTTTCAATCGGCCCGAGTTATAATCTCGAGCCCTCGATCGGCCGTAATTGCGGCGTTGGCGGAAATGTGGTTTTCGTGACTCGTCCCCGGCACCCGCCGCAAAAATAGAAGAGAATCAATTTTCGGTCGAAACGTTCGGTAACTCCCTCGACACCACGTACGGTTATTACGCAGCTCCGCTCAACGTATTCAGGTACTTCCGGTTATCTGCCCTTGTCAAACATCACGTCGATTTCGAGGCGGATGAATAATAAATGATCGACGACCGATTCGCGGTATCAGTCGCGAATTAAAATGCGAGCTTGTTGTTAACCGTGAAGCCCGAGCTCGGAAAAGTTCGCAGTCTTGTTTCATAGATGTGTCACCGGGCTATCAGGACGTTAACTGGCTTATTTCGCAAACACGCGATTCCCCATTTCCACAGCAATTTCCAAGTTCAATGCACTCGCGTCGGAGATGAAGAATATCGTATTTATTATCGGATAAAAGACTGTCATTATTTCAACAGCGATATTTTTGCAGCTTTAGACTTTACTTTGCAGAAATGTAATAATATAACTTCGGTGTATATTTAGGAAATGCGGCTGGTTCTAAAGTTACCGTAACTATTGCTATGTGTTATTCAAGTGTTCACGCATCTACCACTCGTGATAAATAACTACGGATGGGTCACGGTAGACTCGGGTAGACTTAAAGTATGGCAACATTTTTTCCAAAGGACATCCATCAGCAGTAAAGTCAAACTTCTATTTTAATACGCCGACTTTCGCGATGATTGATTATTAAACGATGATGCCGTGTATGTAGAAAATAGATGTCCGCGCACCCCTTTCTCCACCAAGTTTTATTACTCTGAAAATAGACGCCGGGCATATTATAGAGCTGTCTTGTGCGATTCCTAAACACGCCGCTCTATTATTTTCGTTTTCCATTGTAGCGATTGCAATTTCGCGGAGGTGGCATACAAGTCAACGAAGTCACGAGCAATGTTACATATAATCCATGTAAAACGCAAGGCTAACTCCGATCTAATCCGAATAATATTACGTAACGTATAATAAAATCATAAATAATAAAATTTAATAAAGTAATAAAATAATATAATTTTTCGTATTTCTGTTTCAAGCAAAAATTGAGAACAAAAAGATAAGGTCGCACTCTTCTTGGGATTAGAAACAAATGACTAGAATATAATTATAATTTTATACATCTATGACGCAAATACTCTACTTCTAAAAATTGTTTTAATTTATAAAAAAAATTTTTGAAATTTTCCAAAAAAAATATTTAATTAGTGAAAGAATCGTAATATAATTTATAATACTTTAATACTGTAATAATTTATAAGTTAGCATTTTAGAGTTATAGTAACTTTATTTAAATTAAAACCGTCTATAAATTATCTGTGAACTCTCTGACATATGTGTCTCTGGGTTCGTTTCTGCGCGTGACAGCAATTTCTACCGGGCAAGCAATATGTACTCTACGCTTCGTGACGGATAATATTCGTTTCACGAGAAATGGTTTAAATACTCCATGCCGTGTAATTATTTTGAAGTTTTAAATGATCTTTTCTATGAGTTTATTATTAACTGAGTTCTATTCAGTTTCCGACCGACGTAAAACAAGGCGATGTCTCCGTCGACTCCAATTCTCTCGACAGACAATAACGGGCTCGCGACACGGCTGCGGATTAACTCTCAACGAAAATGCTATCTATCGCAGAATGTCAAGATGTATCGCAAAGTTAAACTGAAAGGGAATTGTACAGTATAACTTTTTTGTCAGCTCGTTAAACATTAAATAATAAAAAAATTTAGTAACAGAATTATCCAAAAGTTTTTTTTTTTCATAATAAGCTTGCATTCGAAAGTTTGAATATTCGGACACACTTTTGTGCATTTAAAAATTGTTGACGTATAATAATTATTTAATCAAAACTTATTTATAGAAATTTATAATTTTGTAGTTATAATGTAGTTATAATTTAATAAATACCTTACATTTTTGCAGCACCACGTCATATATTCGCGTCTCGACAAACGTCATAAAATGCACCAGGTCTTTAGCAACAATAATTGCACATTGTCACTTTTAAAAAATGAGCAAACTGTTTATTAAATATCGTTGATTACAAATATTCGCTTCGTTTCCTTTCCCATCCGCGCTGACAAATAAAAACTCACAACGCGACATCGAGGCAGGTGACGGTAAAAAGAATGTCAGGCGCAGTTGGAACGATGACACACACGAAAATAGGAACGCGCGTTTGACCAGTCTATCATTCAATCGCAGGCCAGGGATTCCAGCGAGGACGTCCGTTTCTCAATGGAATTGAAGCTCGGCATGACGATGTGCAGCTGCAGACGGCCAGGCGGGGACCACACGGCCAACCGATCGTTTCCCGATTCATCATCGTTCCTCAAATCGGACTCCTCCGCGCTCGTAGCTCGCGTCTTCGAACCGATGCTCTCCTCCCTCCGAACTCCGTCCTCTTCCGTCTTATCTTTCATCCTGGATAACCGCTTCCGAGCAAACTTCGTCTCGCACTCCAATTTCAAGTTCTTCTGCAGTTTGTAGTTCTGCACGACTACGCGCTCTCTCTCCGTGAACATCGAACCCTCGCGCGTCTGGGAGAGATGTCTCCTCCTCCTGGCGGCAGCACCCCATCGCCGATCATCCTCTCGGACTCTTGAATTCTCTTCCGACCCGGTCTCAAGCTCGTAGTCCTGCGCTCTCCCGGAGAGGTCCAGCCACTGTAACACCCTCTCGGACAACGGATTCCAATGCGCGTCCGACGGTCTATCGGCTTGCTTGTATTCCGTCATAGTGGAGAACGCGTCTCGCTGCAAGCGCAACGATTGTCCGACGCTGTTGCAATCGAGGTTCTCGCTCGTCGAAAACGTCGTTTCTTCATTTTCTAACGTTTGATAACTCACGCGGTCCTCGTCCGACTTGTCGTTCACATATATCTCCAGGAGACCTCCGGCTTTCTCGCTGCACATCCTCGCGCAGGGTGGAGCCGATTGTCTGCGCACGATCCTCGGCGGGATCTTGCTGTCCGGAAAATTCTTCTCCACCACCACGTGCAGATTCATAAAGCAGCTGTTCAAGCGATCCAGTCTGGTCTCGGCCTGTTGACGTTTCGCGGGGAAACTCTTCTCCATGGACGTTCGCGGATGCCGACGTAGCCGCGGATTAACGACGACGGGATCGTCAGGTGATAGAACAGCGTGACGCATACCGTCCACCCAGACGGTTCGGACGAACAAAGGCCTCTCCGATGATGCCCATATAGCCGGCATAACGCGATACGATGTGCGGAAGGGTATTAATAATTACCTCGAGCGGTAAATAAATAACGTTTCAAGGTCCGATAAAAAAAGCTTGGCGTTTTCTATGCCCAGTCAATTTTATTTCAGGATTCAATAACGTTATATCTCAACACTGCGCAATAGATAACTGTAAGATTATATTAAAATTTAATATGTATTTAGTATATGATTTATCTACCGCGTTTTTCGGAATATAAATTGACGGTGGTAAAAAAAAAACTATAAATCAACGTAGTTGACATCCCTTCAATATCCTTTAGTAATAAATAAACGAGGGTACGCGGATGATATTGTCACGGCACCATCTCGCAAAAAAATTTCTTCTTCTTCTTCTTCAATTCTGATCGGCACCAGGTGGAAGCGATCACCTATACGGCCATCAACGGCAAAAAATTTCAAACGAGCGAGAGCAATTGCAATCTAATTACATTCGTGACGACGCGACAGACGTTACCCGCGCTGTCGAACTATGCGCCGGGACTTGGAGAACCGACGGCTTCCCGGCTTGCCTCCTTTAATACGTATAAGCTCGTTCGAATCCCAACGTATCGACTCGCGGGCGTACACGGGGAGGACAGGTAGAGTTTCGACTGCCGGGGACACGCGATCCAAGCCGCGCGATGCCTGTGGCCATGGCGCAGCCACGAGCCCGCGTTTATATGCGAACGAGAGGAACACCGGAAGGAAGGGATGGGACGGAGTGCCCCCCGCGGAGGGGTTCCGTGACGACCTCCGCACCCCATGCCTAATGGTACGCCACTCCCGGCCCCATAAATCAGGCGAAAGTTTCGCCTGAGTAATATCCACGTGCGCAACCGTCTCCTTCGAGACGCGCGAGCGGATAGTTTTACATACGACATTCCCTTAGAATCCCCTCTTTCCTTCCCTCCCCCGCTGAATTATCCAAATTGTTGCTTCCTCGTACTTTTATCGTAACAGTTATACATCTGATAGCCGAGCGAGACTGAGAGCATAATTGAGACATAAATCAGACTCCGTGTCCCTTAATTGTCGGGGGAGGCAATTTTAATAATGGGCCCCAGGCAATCGTACGAATACGTACAATCGCGAATTACCGCGACCAAGTTTTGATGAAGCCGCATCGCTATGCAATCAGAAACTTGTTTAATGACTTTTCTAAACGTTTACTTCGACTCCGCGCGCGATATGTCCTGGAAAGGTGACACCGGTACGTTCCGCGTAACGTTCAACATTGTGACGCTTCTTGCGGAACGACACGCGGAATCTACTCGGTTTTATTCCTCTCTGGCCGATCACGTTAATCTTTTTAAAGTCACGCGCACTCGGGTATACTTACCTCGAACTTCGGCGGCGGAATGTGACGCGCCTGGAACCTGGATCTGAGAGGGGGATCTAGCGGGTGGCCAGGATATCGCGGTGACGGTAAGCCTAATGCTATTACTATAAAATCTTCGCTGACCCGCACGAGACGCCACTTGTCCAACTCCGTCTGAGTGTGCGTCTGAAAATAAATTACATATAATTAAAAGTAGCAGCTTAGACATAGTTTCGCAGAAAGACATCAACGAAACCCTATAAGTAAATCGCAGGTAGATTAGTACCTTGAGCAATTTGTCGTAGCGGGACGCCGGAATGAGAAATCTACCGTCCTCCAAATGCATCTCGCGATTCTCCAATAAATTATTTAGCACGGGCAACACATTCCGCTCCGCCTTTTCCACACCTTCGATCAAGAGAACTCGCCCGTTGGTCGCGGCCCTCACCGCGCTCTGATCGTGATAGTACGCGGTGCCGCTTTTGATCTCTCGCCTCTGCTTCAAGTCCGCTTCCGTCGTGTCGCGGGTAAGCGCGATGAACTCCAATTCCCGTCCGGTCAGCTCCAGGAAGGCGAGCGCGAGATCGCGCCTTCGCATACCCGGTCCGCCCATCAGAAACATATCTTGTCGCAAAACGTCCTTCTGCAGCATCCATTTTAAATGCCTCAGCGCCTCCTGAGAGTGGGTGTTTAACACTGTTAAAAAAGAATAAAACAGCAGCGCGTTAAATGTAGCTCTTAACGATCTACTGACTGCAACCTTGGTGTGGAGCCTCTAAGCGGCAAAGCCTGCGACACTAACAGTATTTTCTTGGAACGTATTCCGGCGTGCTCGCTGGCCTCACTTCCTTCGATACGTCAGCGATAGTGACGACTACGTTCTCTGAAAAAAAGAACAAAGATTAAATGGTTACGCCCACGCACTGTAAAAAAAAAAAAGAAAACAAGACAGCAACGAATCATCAGGTTAAGGCTGGATTCGGGGAGCGCGCTATTAGCGCTATACTATTTGCTTATTCTATCCTTATTGTTTTACACCTGATGAGCGATAAAGATAGAATGATGCAATAGCGCTATAATAGCGCGCTCCCCGAACGCAGCCAAAGTTAGTCGCCGCGAGCTCACCTGATTTACAGCGTACGAGCGACGGCAGGTTAGACCAGAGCCTGCCGGATCGCTCCAAGATTCGACCCGCTGTCGATGGACAGCGAGAATTCCGCAGGACGGATAACATCTCGAGGCGGTCTCTCAGATCTCCTTGAAATACATGATACGCAGCGGCGTCCTGCGAACGCGATTTAAAATTTAAATGGAACAGATGACGGGCGTCCGACGAGTCGCCGCAAAGTGCTCCGAAATAATGACAGTCCGTCGGTCGAATCTCGAGCACGTTATTTTTTCTTTTCCGACGCACTTCGAACGGAAATGAGGAGTCTTGTACACTTGGCCACTTGGACGGACGTCACGCTCATCGAGATGTTTAGAAGACATAACCAAGCTGATCGCCGACACCGAGCGATCACGTGGTTGCTCGAGATTGCATGAGCCATGAATCAGCACACGCGCCAGTCGCCAGTCAGCTGATTTCATTCCAATCGCTCTCTCTCTGCTCACAATCAGTGCTCATTGTGTCCGACGATATCCGCGTGGTGTCCATTTGAATTAAGGTAAATTAGATATATTTTCTCTGATTATGTAGTCAATCCATTAAATCAATCCATTATGCAGTCATTGGTCTAAAATAAACTGTCTGCACCCGTATCTGTATTATTTTCTGTTTTTAAACTTAAAATATGGTTACATCTTTAATTTTGAAGTTAGTGAGTGATCATTACGAGCAGCCGAGCCGTGTTTCATTTTCGACGAGCGGTTTCATTTTCTGATATTTATTTGTGTATTACCAATTTCGTTTCGCTTAGTGCCGTTAAATCTCTAGTATACGCACTAAAAAGAATTTAAAGTCGATGTAAAACTTTTATAATATATAGATACAGACGGATAGATACAGACTAATCTATTCTATAAAAAATAATGGATTAGACCCGAGCAAGGCGAGGCAAGCTCTGGTTTAAGTTCTTTGAACGCAACAGACTTTTATGAATTCATGAGCAAAAAACCAAAAATGACTGAAGAAAGCACAGATACCAAAGTTGAATTTTTTTCTCTGTTGTGCTTTTGGTTCTTTAGCAACTGATCAGTAATTACTTTCTTGTGTTTGTAGCACCTATTTGATCCAGAAACACAAAACTTTGCAGAAATATCCAAGAAGCCTACATTTGTGGACCATTCACTACTCAACGAAGTCATCTTTAAAACAGGAAGAAAAATGTTTGTATCAGCTCCAATATATAGTGCAGATACGACAACTGCGTCACATTTATCAATAATAAGATCCGACTATGAATACCGGCCTTGGAATCTTCGATTTTTGGGGCCATCATGGATTGGAAGATCCAGAAATACACATAAAATACACATAAACATTACATACCGTTAGAGAAAAGAATGTATGCTTCCCCGAAATAAATATCTTTGACCGGCCTTAGAATCTTCGATTTTTGGGGCCATCATGGATTGGAAGATCCAGAAATACACATAAACATTAAATACCGTTAGAGAAAAGAATGTATGCTTCCCCGAAATAAATATCTTTGACTGTATGAAGATTTGCCTAATTTCTAAACCATGAACAATTGTAAGATACAGTTTTAAGCTAAAAAATTCTTTAATTGTGAGTTACGAAAAGTATCAAAGTTCTCATAATATTTAAAATCTATCAAAATAATAAAGTAGAAAAGAATATTTATTAAAAATATTCCATCCTTATATTTTTTGTTTATTATTACGTATTAGTAGTACCAGCCGTACCAGGCATGAATGACAGTGCGATCTGGTGCACCACATGCGTCACCACGCGCGTGTGCGCGACGCTGCCTTCAACACGGTTTTTTTCTCTTTATATATGCAGCGCACGTTTTTTTACACCTTCTATTATTGCAATTAAAATGACTAAAGCAAATGATGATTTCAACGCAACCGTGATTCAAGTATCGGAAAAAAGCCAGTAAATGTATCGGCGAATGCTCCATTTTATTTACGGGATTTAAACTTTAAAACAACTTGATACGCAGCTTTTTTTCCGAATAATCGCGATGGAAATGTACATTATAAGTAGTGGCATAATAGACGGAATTCGTTTTATTTTATGACGCAATGATTCTACGTGTCGCACATATACAGGATGATTCTTAATTGCATGTCGATACTCCAGGAAGTGAATCTATCTAGAAGGCAAAATAAGAGAGATTACGAGATAACAAATTATTTAAGTTTTCTAAATTAAATTACTTACGTACATGTAATATTCTTTTTTATTTCAGATACATTCTCTGAAATTTTAACATATAATTGATAATCACCCTGTACGTTTTGTGGCATAGAGCAGGAATCAAAGTCCGACCGTCGAATCAATCGTAATGAAAATCCGCAGATGAAATGAGAAGTACATCGATATATCCCTTTATTTTTTCCGCTAGCTTTTATTATATATATATATATATATATATATATATATGTATATATGTATATATATAAGTTTCGTTATCACATTGACCAGTATTACAATTCACTTAAAGCTCGCCTTGTGATGCTCCGTCTACAACTTTATTATTTGTATTTACTTAGTCATGTAATCACTAGAAACTCTCTAACGGTATTAAAATCACGAAATTAAAATCAAATAAAAAATTAGATATTTTGTAAATTATGCGCGCTTTTATCGATATATATCGATATTTATGTATATATTAAAAGGTCATATTTTAATCGAAGTTGATCGAATATATAAAGCAAGCATTCAGTAGTCGCCAATAATAAGTGTACACAAATTTGCTTGCACATGCCATGCATACATGTACAAAAAAGAGATATTGCTAATAATTAGCCTTTAAACAATAATCAAAACTTCTGTAGTAGAATACTGCAAGAAAATGCTATGCTAAGTAGCGCATAGTAATGACGAATTATTTCGCGCTCTCTCTCTCTCTCTCTCTCTCTACATAGCTGGCTACTTAATTCATACTAGCTATTGAGAGAGTATTTAATACCACATACATTAAACTTAGTACAAAAGGTAGTTAGAGTTTAGTGCCTATGCAATATATCACATATTTTTATAAGATACACAGGGGTTTAAGGCCTATTTACATACTTCCGGAGTAGAGGGGTTTACATCCGATAAATTTACTGATGGTACAGACCTATCACGGAAAGATATATATATCGACCTTGATGACGACTGATATCGTATCTTTTATCGGTACTCTTCAGTACTTTAATACTGGGGGATAAAAAGAATATTATATCTTAAAAGTAAAAGTTAAGATATCATAGTGAAACGTAAACAAACATTGCTACTTTAACGAAGACTCTGCAAAGAGGATCACAAGTGTTATAATAGTATGATTCAAAAACTTATTATAACAGTCTTTGTCAATACTGCAAATTAGAATGTATAATATTTATATGAAACATACATTCAATCAATATCCATTAAATACCACACTATATATCTTTTATAAATATTCATTATCAATAAAAGTCTTCTAGCTACACAGCATTATGGATACAGTGATCGGTCATTGAAATTAACGATCAAATAACGCAGACCGCAGATTGTACACAACAATAGACTACACATTTCCTCTTCTTGCTTTAGAAATATCTCTAAAAATTCATAGATCATGTTAATATACTCGTTCAGGCAAATTACATTATGCATATAAATAGCATTAAACAGGTACTATGGACTTACTTCCGGGTAATCGTCTCTTCTAACATTTGCGGGATAATAATCGACGATTAATGGACGTGGACGTTGGCCAATACCAGCGGGCTGCTGGAGACCACACACCTGCTCCTCATTCGTGATTACAGTCACCAAAGCGTTAATGACTTTCTCGTCTAAGGCCGTCATTGCCTTGTTCGGCGCCTTCATGCGCCTGAGGAACAAAGCATTCCACTTCTGCCGCAAATGTAAGAACAGTTGAGCCGTTTCGGGATCAAGCTTAAACACCACCCAATCGTCAAGTTTAAAAATGGTTCCTTCGTGAGATTCGTCAACCTCTGAATCCGATTCGCTTTCCGGTACAGCTGCAAACACAATAGCAATATTTTTGTATACACGATTACGTTGTGAAAAGAAAATATGCCGTGTGCATATGTGAAATACCTTACCTTCAGCTTCGTAGATTACATCCATCGGTAATCTAGCTGGTCCGCTAAATAACGCTATAGTTAATGGATTAACGAGTGTAACTACTTTCACATGACAGAAACGTCCTGTACGGCTCATCTCCTCATAAAGTAACCAATCGCACGGTAAGGATTGTACATTGGTTGCATGCGTTTGTGCAGATGTCATCCTCGAAGACTTCGGATAATCTCTTAAAGTCGACGAGGGATGGAAGAATACCTTGACCTCTTTTCTGTAACAGAGTATTAGTAGCAATGTTATACAGTAACTACAAATCATCTGAACTTCTATCTGATAATATCTAATAATTGTACGTACTGTGTTCGTAGCTGCATATGCTCTCGATCAACTCGAATCAAGTTGGGATACAAGCCCGCGGTCAGGGCTGCTTTCACGACCGCCCAATTTTCTGAATTCGAATTTAAGTCTCGAATATCTCCGGGACTTCTGGCTCTGACGAAGCCGGACGCGCGCAATTGGCCGAGAAGCTGCGTACGCATTCCAACTACCATCTCCATCACGGGAGCGGAGATGAAATTTTTCTCGCAAAAGGCACGTTCCTTGCCAGTTGCTCTAGCGTTCTGCCAGCCTTGGAACGCCCTCAGGACGGCCATATGATCCGAAAACGTTCCGGTGGCAAATTTTTTTCGCGCCGCCGTCAAGGCTCTCTTTTGCGACGGTTGTGACGGTAATATAAAGGGATCCCTGTAATAATATGTTTCGTGCACAATTAAGAACAGTTGTAAATAATAATTTATTATAACTCTACTATGCATTTATGCAATATATACCCACTTGTATGCTAAACTACAGACGATGGTTAAAATGGGATCCAGACATTTTAGGACGACGGCGTATAACAACATCTTCCCGAGTCTTGGTTCAATTGGCAAATCCAGCAAATGACTTCCTAATTCGGTTAAATCCTCCCACGGGTCTAATGCATCGATTGTCTTTAATAATTGTACTGCGTTCCTGGTCACTACGTTAGACGGTGGCTCCAGAGCTTTGTCCAGAAACTCAGCTATAGGTGTGTTTCCCGAAGTTAAATGTTTCGTATATAAGCAGAGTTCTTGTAGCGGTAATCGCAGAATTTCGGGTGTCTGGTAAGGCTGCATGTTATCGTATCGGATCGAAGAGAACAGACGGTAACAGATTCCTCTCCTACATCTACCCGCTCTACCTTTCCGTTGCTTCGCACAAGCTTGAGATATCCAGTTGGAAGTCAATGTGCACACACTTGATATAGCATCGAAAGACTTCTCTTTAACTTTTCCCGAATCAATAACGTACACGACATCGTCAATCGTAATACTTGTCTCTGCTATATTCGTGGAAAGGATAATCTTTCGCGTGCCCTGAGGACTAGGTTTGAACACCTTCTTCTGATCGCAAGTCTGCATGTTGGAGTGAAGAACGTACAAATTGTAGCGTAAACCCTGATTCATCTTCTTATCCTCCCCATTTATCTTCTCTTTCATCGTAACTATGTCGTCGTACCCTGGTAGAAATATTAAAATAGAGCCGGGAGGCATTTTTATATGAATGTAAAAGACCAACTCTAACAATAGATCGTAGTCGATATTGTCGTCGTTAAACGTATGATGGTATATATCGAGCAGTAGTTTATCCTCTTCGGAGAGCGAGGTCTCCCCGATGTGCGCCAGTGCGTTACTCGGTACCCCGCAATCGTAAGTTTTCATATAAGCTTCGATTAGTTCGGCACATTCGGTATGATTCCTGCTCTTTGCCCAGTCTAACGCTGCCCAATCGTTAGCGGATCTCAAGTTCAGATTCGCGCCTAGATTTAGAAGTTGCTCGGTCGTGTTTACACAACCTCTAGCCGCGGCGGCCATCAACGGTGTGATAAAAGTCTCCGAATGCTGGTAATCTACAGAAACGTTTTCAGACAGTATAAAATGTAAAAGTTGCGCAAAATTATCCTCTCTACCATTTACCCATGCGTCGAAAATACTTTTGTCCATTTCTTCTATTAGCCAGGGTTCTAGCTTAACCTTCTCCGGTATAGGATCGCTTTGCTGAGCTAAAATGGGAGCGGGCAGTAAACTCTTCTCGCTCTTGGTACTTCTATTCGAATGCTGGGGCTTGTATTGCTTCCAAGACTCCAGGGTCTTCTGCTTGTCTTTCCATTTTAAAAATTCCTTCTTTTTTACGAGCATTTCCTTCGTCATGTAACCGGTCATTTTCAAAACATCCTCTAAGAAGAATACATCCACGTCGTACGATCGACCGGGAACGTTGATGACAACGCACTTATTGAAATACTTGGCAAAAATAGTAGTGTCCATCGTGGCGCTCATAAGTATCAGTTTCAAGGAACGATATTTAACCAACGCATCCTTTAAAGCTATTAGAAGGAAGTCACAGAATCTGTCCCGTTCGTGAACTTCATCGACGATGATATGCGTGAGCGTAGTCAAGGCGGAGTCGCCGCCCATTAAAGTCCTAAGCAATACTCCATTGGTACAGTACGTTAGGAGAGTTTTAGGAGCTACTCTGCTTTCCAGTCTTATTTGATACCCGAAAGTTTGGCCAATTTTCTCGTCCCTCTCGAACGCTACCCTCTCGGCCACAGATACCGCTGATAAACGTCTAGGTTGCGTGCAAATAATTCTACAAGCTTGATGCTTCTGCTGACACTGTTCCAAAATGTACTGCGGCACCTGCGTGGTTTTGCCGCATCCCGTCTCACCCGCGATTATGACCACTTGATGATTGCTCAGCGCACTGAGAATTTCCTCCCTCGCGTTAAAAATTGGCAGAGACTTGCGAAAGTGCAGCACATCGAAATTGGTTTTTAACTGAGGTACTTGCGGTATGCTGTTGTTCAGCCTGCCCATCGCCTTAGTGTTCGTATTTACTGCAACATTAAAAGTGTCCCTTCTCAAAAGCCAGTTTGGTTAGATATTCACTGCTTAATAATAGTGATTAATAATTGTGCGATGCATTTTATAAATTAGATACGAATAATCTGATATAAAAATATGATTGATACACCCATGATTTCAATTTGCGTACCATCATTATTAAGAGGACGCTCTCTCTCGATCGGAGGAAGCAGGTCTTGACATTCCTTGTGATTCAATGGGAAAGTTTGCATCAAATTGCATATACTCTGCTTCGAAGATTTCTGCAGCTTTATCACAGTGTCAGCTTGGACAATCGTCGAACCTTCCCTCTTATACACCGTCAGAAACCGATTTGTACCTTTCCTGTAAAAATAGAAGATTAGGATGAGTCTACCGTGGAGAGGAATAGATTGAAGAAACGTAAGGTGTTGCTGAATCGTACCCTCGGCTCTTCGACTTCAGGCCAAGCTCTCTAGCCAGCTCGTGGATGTACGCTCGCTCCTCCGCCGTGTACGACGACGGGAACTCTAGCTCCTTCTGATCCGGAGTGTCCAGCAATTTCCTTACGGTCAGGTTCACTGCGATACGGGTATCCTCCCCTATGGGACGGTGCCTCTGTTGTTGCTGTTTTCTTCGCGGCATAGCGGACGCTCACAATCAGATCGTCTGTCACCAACAAGTCAACGCTTACAACAATTCGACGGATCAACGGTTGTCAATTCACACATATGTGATATCTTCATTGTTTACGCATATGCTCGTAAGAATCTTAAAACGTCTACAAGGTTAAACAGCATTTAGGTGAAGATGCGCGGGCCGACTGCAGAATCAATATGCCAATAAAAAAAAAAGAAAAGAATATAATACCGGGGTACATTCTCGGCCGTTACAATAAACAGAAAATACGAGTCTGTCGAGGGGGAACAACCCCCGCGCTCCGAGAAAATCGGACGATCACCGGGCGCATCGCCAGCCGCATCTCTCCCCCCTCTCTGCCGCACCAAAAAAAAATAAACAAAGAAGAGCAGGAACGAACTCGCGCGCGGCGCGCGGCCGTTTGCGTGCTTACCAATTTGGAGCAACGGACGTCGAAGGTCATGAATCCTTGCTCCGGCTGCGACGGCACCCTCGTCTCGGCGAGGCGCTGTGCGGAATCGCGGCTCGCTCGCTACCACTCGCTACTCGCTACTCTACGTTCGCCTCGCGCAGGAGCGCATTTAACGCGCGGGTATCAGGGAGGGAGAATACGTTCGGAGGTAACGCGAACGTCGAGATTGTCGAGGACGCGTCGCGCCACCGAGCACGAGAACTCGAGAAGTGACGAGTGACGAGTGACCACCGATGGCGCCGGTCAGCGAGTCGGCGACGGGCAACGGCGGACAACGGCGGACAAACGACGAAGCGATATTTAAGAATTAAGATGGAGTTCAGCACCACCTTGCACGTCGCGACGGCACCCGCTCGTCCCGGACGCTCCGCGGGTAAGAGCTCGACGTTGCCCGGAGTCCACGTTGAATTTAAAGACCAAAGTTATTACCCAGAACCAGAACGCGCAGCGACGCTCCTGGCTCCACGTGCGTCAACTGTCAACGCGAGAGAGAGAGAAACACGAGGAATCGCAGTCGAGGACGAGACACTTGCTCTTGTCGCCTCCACCGATTTTTAATTTCTCTCTTTCGTGTCGACCGCCAGCGGCCAGAGTTTCTCGGTGGCCGCGCGCAGCAGCGGCCGACGCCAACGCCGGCGTCGCTGCCGTCGCGACGCCGACGGTGCGCAGCGCGAGTACGCCGTTTGACAGCTCGATCGCGGTGCGCGATACGTGGCGTGCAATCCGTGCATACGTATTGCTCTCCCCCGCGGTGATCGCGTCGCCCTTCGCCTGTCACCCTCGCGCTTCGCCTGTCACATCCGCGCCGGGTTGGAGCGGACCGGAAGAGGACCGGGAGATCGAGAGACGCGGAGTGCTGCGGCCGCGACGAGAGGAACCCCCACGGGAGAGAGAGGCTCTCTCTCTCGACGTCCCTCCCGTGCCCGTCCCCAGCCGCCCCGGGTCGTTGCCCCGCACCGGTGACGGCTATGTCGGCGAGGCCGCGACGCGGTTCTTGGACTCGCCGGCACTCGCGCTGGTGCCTGGTCGCGGAGCGTCGGAATCAGTTGTGATGTGTCTAAAAGCGGACGCGGCTACGCGGACGACGTGCGTGGAAATGACATTCGTGCGTCCCTCGTGGAGTTCCTACGGTTGAGAGCATCGGCGAGAGAGGAAGAGAGAGAGAGAGAGAGAGAGAGAAAAGGAGAGAGAGAGAGAGCGAGAGATATAAGGAGGGAGAAGACGGTAGACAGCGGAAAGAGGAGAGAGAGCGAAAGGGAGAAGGTTCTTCCTTCCGTTGACCGACTCCCGGCGGGGTCCGCGGCACGGTCCGGATCGCGCGAGAAAGAAACGAAAGGAAAGGCGGACACCGGCCGATCGATGTTTTATTTGTGATGGGAGTGCCTGCGCGGGGAGCACTCGCGGCGATCGTGGCGGTAACCGCGCTCGCCGTGTACCTCAACAGCCTCGGCTGCGGCTTCGTCTTCGACGACATCTCGGCGATCAAGGACAACCGCGATCTCAGGCCCCACACGCCCCTCAAGAATGTTTTCTACAACGACTTCTGGGGCACCCCGATGCACAAGGTGCGAGAGAGCGAGAATGAAAGAGAAAGAGCGAGCGAGAGAGAGAGAGAGAGAGAGAGAGAGAGGGTGGAGAGAGAGAGAGGGTGGAGAGAGAGAGAGAGAGAAAAAAAAAGAGGAGGCATCGTCCGACCCCCGTTGCTGGAGGACGCGCGGCCGAGATCCCCCCGCCTCCCTCTTCCCCCTCCTCTATAGATGGCCCCCTACGTATTGATCCGCGAGCGTCCTGTCCATTTCATCCCGATCCGATCCCCCGTCCTGTCTTCTTCCGTTTCCCTCGTCTTCCGTTTCCCCCTCGCGCGCCCGCGGGACCGTCCGACCGCGGAGCGGGGATCGAAATCGATGCTCGGTCTCGGAAATTTCGGAAGATTTTTTTTCCTCCCCGCGCCCCGACACGCGCGAGAGAACGATGATCCTTCCCGTGTTTGCTCTTGACGATTCGCAAATATTAGATTTTTACTTATCTCCACTCCTCGACAATTGACATCGCCGACAATTCTATCGATTTCAAGAGCATCGGATCGGTGGCTCTTGAAATCGTCGTATAGTTTCAAGGAAGATTCAGATTCCACGTAAATTCCTCGAGAGACGAATAGATGATTATCCATCATTCTTATACAATAATGCCTTAATGACATCAAATACATATTTTTCTTTAGCTACAATATCGATAATAATATATTCAAAATCACTAGCGGATCCTGACGACGATAATAGGAGGGGTTTCGGCAAAATTATGTGATTAGACATTTTTCTTAGTATCACGCTTAGCTTTTACTTCAGGATCAATGAGGTGAAATTTTTTATCTTGCTTTAACGTTTAATGCATTTTTTTTCTTAGATTCTTTTAAAACAGATCTAATAAAACTGATTTCTTTTATTTGGAAGGAAGGTTTTATCCCTCCCCCTCCCAGGATCCGCCAGTGTTCAAAATTATACTAATTAGTAGAACAGAATAGACTTTTTCTCTGAATATCGCTTTTATAATTACAAAAGATGCAAAAAAATTGCTATTACGATCAGTGGCAATGCTATCTTAAAATTACATTGAATAATTTGAATGTTCCTTTTTATGGGTCTTTTTATATTTATCTTTTGCCAATAATTAATCGCCAATAATTAACTCCAAATAGATCAATTGCTTCTCCTTTTCTTTTAAATAGGAACAATCGCACAAGTCTTATAGACCTCTTTGCGTTCTCACATTCCGGTGGAATTACCTGATTCACCAACTAGATCCTATGGGATACCACCTGCTAAATGTTATTCTACATGTTGGAGTATGCCTATTATATTTCAGGTTGGTTTACATCAATTTTTGTATTTCACTTTGCAATATTATTGAAAGCTTACTTCTATAAGGCTCGCGTTAAAGGGCAAGAAAAAGAAATAGCGTAAAAAAAATTGCTTACAGGACCTGTTTGATGTTTCTGCCAGATGCAGCAAGTTTCGTGTCATCTTTATTTTTTGCTGTGCATCCTATACACACAGAAGCAGTATGTAACAAGAGAAAGAAAAACATTTGAATTATTTACCGCAAATAATTGTCATTGGTAAATACAATTGTAATTTATATCCCCCAGGTCACAGGCGTAGTTGGTAGGGCAGAAACTTTGTCCTCCTTATTTTACCTGGCAGCTTTAATCACATATACTAAATGTTGCAAGAGCAAAAGATCTACAGGGTGGAAATCCTTGATGTTGTCTATGTTTTTTGTATTTACTGCGATGTTGTGCAAGGAGCAGGGGATTACGGCAACTGCAGTTTGTGTACTGTATGAAATTTTTGTTGTACAGAAGGTAAAATTCATTCGATGTACATTCATTATGGAGCGTGTCCGGCGTGTTCTCCACGGCAAGATTATGCTGATGCTTGTAACTTTATTCAGGTTAGAGCGAGGGATATTTTCTTAGCACTGAAGTCAGCTTTTGGTGGTAATAAAATTTCACCTGCATGGTCAGGCGAGGGTACAAAACGTTTGACCGCCCTCACACTTGTTACATTTAGCCTGCTTATCCTACGGTTACATATAATGGGCTCAAAGTTACCTGTATTTACCAGGTACGGTTATATATATATGTACGATTTACATATAATTTTGTCCACATAGCGTAACTAATAATCTCATGTATACACCTTCTAGATTCGACAATCCCGCATCGGTTGCAACAACACCAACAAGACAGCTTACGTATAATTATCTCGCTGCAGTGAATCTAAGACTGCTATTTCTTCCAAGTGATTTGTGCTGTGATTGGACAATGGGGACGATACCATTAGTAGAAAGCTTTACCGATGTCCGTAATCTCGCGACCCTAGCTACACACGGAACCGTACTAGGATTGTTTGTGACAGCTGTTGTAACACGTAGCAGACAAACGTCAGTTATTCTTATCATGGTCAGTAGAGACGAGCGATGGACAATTAGATTATAGTGTAGTCGATTAGAATATAAGTAATTGAATAATCATATATGTCTGTGTGAATAAAATGTGCATGTGTTCTACTTAGAGAATTTTGTACATACAGATCCTATAATTAACAGTACTAATATCTAATACGTTCCCAAAATAATGCCTGCAGAGTTTGGCTATGATGATACTTCCCTTTTTACCCGCGTCGAACCTTTTCTTCCCGGTTGGATTTGTAATTGCTGAAAGAGTGTTGTACGCTCCTTCCATGGGGTTTTGCATGCTTATTGGATATGGATGGAGTATTTTGGCAGACAAGAAGTAAGTCGACTCGTCCGTGGACGTAACTTTGTACGGATTGTGTGAAAATTGTAGAAAATATTTCTCTTGCATAAATACCATCTTTCAGGTGCAAGAAGCTGGTACTATTTTTACTCGTAACCCTTCTGGCAGCACACACGACGAAAACATTCATCAGAAATTACGACTGGTTAGATGAATACTCAATATTCATGTCTGGCTTAAAAGTGAACGATAAAAACGCCAAACTGTTTAATAACGTGGGTCATGCATTGGAGAGCCAAGGCCGCTTTAAGGAAGCATTAAATTTTTTCAATATGGCTGTACAAGTTCAGGGTGATGATATTGGAGCGCACATTAATGTCGGAAGAACTTACAATCATCTGAAAATGTTCAAGGAAGCTGAAGACGCATATTTAAAAGTAAATAATATCAGTGAATATCTATACTAATTTGTCTAACTCTTTCGATAACTTCTACTTTCTTTTTTCTAGGCAAAGTCGTTACTACCAAAAGCGAAACCAGGAGAATCTTACCAAGCACGTATAGCACCAAATCATTTAAATGTGTTTGTTAATTTGGCTAACTTGATAGCTAAGAACGCAACTAGATTAGAGGAGGCTGATTTATTATACAGACAAGCGATCAGTATGCGCGCGGATTATACACAAGCATATATTAATCGTGGCGATGTCTTAATTAAACTTAATCGTACAAAAGAGGCTCAAGAAGTTTATGAGCGAGCACTATTTTACGACAGTAATAATCCTGATATCTATTATAATGTAAGTATCGAGTTATTATCTAATATTGATGGAACACGGTCAATGTTCAATATTAGAAAGAAAAATTGATTACAAAAGTTAAATTATTGAAATTTCCACAGCTTGGTGTCGTATTTTTGGAACAAGGGAAAGCATCCCAGGCTTTGGCATACTTGGATAAAGCTTTAGAGTTTGATCCAGAACATGAACAGGCATTATTGAATTCCGCCATACTACTCCAAGAATTGGGACGAGCAGAATTGCGTAAAGTAGCTAGAGAGAGACTGTTGAAACTTTTACGAAAGGTAATCGCGTCTCTTTTTCGAAATGTCCTTAAAATTATGATTATGTTAACATAGACTTATGTGTGTGTGCATTTGTCTGATTGCAGGATTCTAATAACGAGCGCGTACATTTCAATCTGGGAATGTTGGCCATGGACGATCATGACAGCGGCAGCGCGGAGCGTTGGTTCCGCAATGCCGTCGCACTGAAAGAAGATTTTCGCTCGGCACTGTTCAATCTGGCGTTACTCTTAGCCGACGAGCAACGTCCGCTTGAAGCGGCACCGTTTCTGAATCAACTAGTCAGATTCCATCCGGATCATGTGAAAGGCCTAATCCTTTTGGGAGACATTTATATCAATAACATAAAGGATCTAGACGCTGCGGAAAATGTAAGACGTCACACGAAACTTATCACAATTTTCTTTTAAAATTTGCATTTAGAAATATATGCAGTTTATATACTTCGTATAAACAATAACAGAAGATCGTTTGCGTCAATAATTCTAAATATATAATGTCAACGTAATCGTTTCAGTGTTATCGTAGAATACTGCATCTGGATCCCACCAACATTCAAGGATTACATAATTTATGCGTCGTGATGGTGGAACGAGGTAAATTAGGCTTAGCAGCGCAATGCTTGGAACGTGCTGCCGCTCTGGCGCCACATCAGGACTACGTGCACAGGCATCTCTCGATCGTGAGGACCCGTATCAGTCGTCTACCACCAGATCAGCGCGACAACGACATCTTTGACGACTCTTTTTGGAACAGTAACGTGAAGGACAGGCCTTACAATACCGAGTCGTCGAACGGACAATTTCTAGGAAAGACGGATTCCGTTTTCGCGAATCACGCGACAGTTCACAATCACATAGGAAGTAAGCAGAGCAATACCGATTCCCTGAATAATCACATTATACATTTGAAAGGTCCATCAAAGCCTGCCCGTGCAATGAGCGGCGTCGGTACGGAAACGAAGGACGGACAGCGTCCCAAGCAAACGACGGTCCCCGAACTGACTAATATCGTGGAACCTACTACGGACAGGGTTTTCGATAGGATTATAAGCGCTGACGTAACGAAACTAGATATCACGCAGAAACACGGCTCGAAACACGCGAATTCCGATCAGTTCAATCAGAGTGCCGCCGCGACTGTTAGCGGCAAGCAAGGAATTCAGCAGACAAAGGACAGTGCGTTGTCATAGTATTAATGTAAAATCCGCCGAATACTGTAAAGTTATGCATATAACGAAAGGTTATGGTGGTACAGTCATATAGAGCTAATGTGTGAATATAAAATAAATACAGAGTATTGTTTTATATGCTGTATAAAAAAAAATAGGACGTTTTATAAAATATATTTAAAAGAAATGTGCATTTTTCATTTCCCTCATGTGTATTCTTCTCCTACATCAGTCTTGTCATGCTCCTATATCTTCGAGCTTTCACATTCTATGATTAATTGAAGATGCACGAGAAACAAAACGTTGCGACAATTCCATATAAATTCTTCTATTATCCTATTAAATATATAATGATAATTCCAGCAACTTTACATCTTTTAAAATTATATGTTATAAAATTTATATGCGTTTTATTTTTAATAAGTTTACTGTCTTTACTAACGTTCGACTAAATAATAATCCTTCTATGAAATCCCAGTTTTCTACGGTATGTCACTACAGAGTCGCATTCTATTTATAGCTTTATACACACAGAAAAATTTAAGTATATCGAAACGATTATGTCGCGGAGATATTACAGCGAAAATCAGATATCAATTATGTTTGTTGATTCCTTTGGTAGTACTCGAATATTTTTGCAAGAATATATATATCATATTTGTCGTTTTGCTTTTTTTCTCTCTCGATATGCGTATATACAAAGTTTATTCGAAAGGTCATCGCCCGATCGTCAATTTAGTCCATGCATTACCTGCAACTTATTATCGATTGCAGCACGAAAGCAAGCCGTTGCGGGTTGCAAAGTGGCAAAGTAATGAATCAAGCTGGCTTTCATGTTCATCGGATGCCAGGCTGTTGAAACATCATACAGTATGCATGTGGAAGTTACAAGACTTTTTATCACGTCCCTCACCCACGGACCAAACGTATTAACGCGCTGGTGTGTGCATGTAATGTAAAAAAGCTACGCCCGATAAATATGGAAATGAAAACACGAAAGTTTGCAATGTATAGGGTGCTTGCGAATTACCCAATTTCGCATCTGCATTTCCATCCGCGTGAAAACGCGTTAAGCGGAATTGCAATTATTTATTATTTTTCCCATTTTTATCATTAAGTTTTACGTGAATATGTTGCAATGCGTGTATGAATTTTATCACATCCTTAAAAGATATATATTTTATGTACATATTAATTTTAAAAAAAGTGTCTAGCTGTGATTTTTTTCTCGATACGTTCATTTTATCGGCGACAAAAATTCTATATTAATATTTTCTGAAAACTAAAATTAAAAAAAAAATATTAAAGTTTAAGTTTATTATGTTTTAATTCAGATTATAATTCAGATATAATTTTTTGCTAATCAAGATAATCGCCGAGATAAAGAAAAAAACTACAAAAATATTTCCATCAGAGAACTTATTCAACTAAAATTAGATCGTGAGCTGCTTTTATTAATTTCATCGTTCTAAAGATCTTTATTTGATTACTGTATAATTAACGAGAGAACTAGGCGATCAAACAAACAGCACGTTATTTTGGCCCGGTCGAGACACGGCCGCTTCTAAATATTATTACAGTGATGACATTAGCGTGGTCTACATATATCGCACCGAAGATACAAACAAACCCTCGATATAATCTATATTAGGAACAGCTAAATTAGATTTTGTATTGTCTCTGCAAAATCCGGTCACCGACGAATGAAAACTGGTAACTGGACGTGAAGGTTAACGCGTTAATCGTCCTCCGAGACGACCGCTCGCCGGATCGACCGACTTTGCGGCGCGACGCGACGCCCTAAGAAAACCGAAGACGCTCGTTGACCCATTATAGCTCGCAGAATCCTGTTCCAATCAAAAACAGTGTCCTTGTCACGCCGGCTCAGCCTGAGCGACTGTAAAGGTGAGTGTTCCACTTAAAATTTCCATTTTCGGTCGCCGACGAGCGCTATTTCGGGGACGGAAGGTTTCCGATCTAGCGTCCAGTGACATGAAACGCTTGGAAGAAGGTATAACCACTTTCGCGGAAGCCTGAAAGATACTCTATAAATAAAATTTGAAAGATGTCAACGAGCATTGTATCATTAAGTATGAAAAGTGCCAGAGAATTTCTAGATCAGTTAAATATGTGAACTTTAAGAAATGTAGAACAAGATAAAATTATAATGCACAAAAAGTTTTATATACTGTGCCGCATAAAGAAATAATGAAATGTGCTTTATTCAAAATGTACTTTAAAACAGATAGAGATATCACAAAATAAATCATGATAGTATAAGTACCTTACAAAAGCTTAGATCTTTATAAAAAAGTTATATAAAAAAAGTTTGTTATCCTAAGATGCTTTGTGTCATATTTTTTTCCATATTTTTTAAAATGTCCAAGTCTCAAGGGCCATTTTATTGCTAAAAGATGAGATATATACGATGTTAGATTTATAATATGGTCCAAATTAATAAAATAAAAAAAGAAGTCAGACGTCATCTAACTTGATGTCGCCGCGTAGTTTCTGGCCGTGAAATAAAGAACGGCGAGTCTTTCGGGGGTCTCGGCACCGAAATCGGCTAGTGCGAGGGTGCAAAATAAGGGTATAAGGGGCAGTTCACGGTTGACCGCCCTTCCGTATTATATGCAAGCGGTATGAAAGCTGACAGGTAAGACGGTGCTTAATGAACACGTCTCCGCTGCTCAGGATTACTACTGGCGAGCTGAGCGTTTATAAGGGAGGCGACCACCTTTTCGGCCACCACAAGACGCACCCGCATCATCGAGTAACAATCGTCGGCACGCGCGCACGGTGAGTACCACGCCGAGACCTTTCGCCACCTTTTGCACCGTACCGATATAGCATTGTCGTAAGGGACACGCGCACGCACGCACGCATCGACCTTTAATAAATTGTAAAATTAAACGTAAAAAACAAATCCGCGTAAGATTGATGATTATAAGACCGCAGCCTGAGTTTCGCACAGTTTGCTTTGGGACAAACCTCTCCAGTCTTGAATATATTTTTAGAACTATTCTTGAATTTAATTTAATAGGGTTTCAATTGAACAAGGTTTAAAATATCTCCTCTAAATACGACAGCGCTTTTTGCAATGGTAAAATTTAATGACATGCGATCGATCGTGTAATTTATTGTTAGATCACTGTCATATCGTGTATCACTGGCATATATGAATCTAAAGCTCGTGGGATTTGTGTACCGCAGCCTGTCATTCTCTCCTCATTCGAACCTTCGAATCTATCGAACCTATCAATTACAGACTACAGCGATTTAATTTAATCACTCAAATGCGACGTGTTAATTATAGAGCCTCGGCGCCGTGTGAGAATAATCAGAGTTTTCAATGCAGATAATGTGATCCTTGATAAAGATACATTTATTGTCGATTCGCGCGTTTACGGCTCATTTTTATTTCGTAACACGTTTAATGGTTTACGCTTCGGTATGTTGTAGTCTCTTACATTGCTCGTCGTCCGTGGTGAATATTGCAGTACTTCGCTAACTTTTTCCAATATTTATGATACAAGCTGCTCGCTCAGGCGGTAAATATTGTGTATCGTGCCATTCGAGTTCTTGCAAACGAATATCAAAAGCAGAGAGACGTACGAGGCTAATGTCACAGGTAAAAGCCACCTTCTTAGCCTTTATCGATCACGATCGTTGACCGCGTCTTATAAGGTTTCTCGGTATTTTTTTCTCCATTCCTCATAATCGCGATTTCAAGCGTGTGAAATAAGGTATTTTTCGTAAAGCTCCCCTAATGTCACGTATTCCAAGAAAATTTCTAAGCAACTCGAGCTTATATATATATATATATTTTACCACGGATGCAAAGAATAACAACGAAATAAAAACGGCAAACAAAAATTCCAAACAAAGGTTGGCCCATTTACCTCGGAACGGTGTGTCAAACGGGCCTACTTTATGAATTTTTAAATATTCCATCATGAACGAAAGACGTATTATTATTCCACGTAATCGCAAAAAGTTCTATTAAAATCAGTAAATTCTAATAATAGCGAGACTGAATTAAAATAGATATGCGTTTTTAATAATCATTCATCGCGCAGGTCATTAGAGGTACGATTTTAATCTAATACTTCGTAAAGGACGTAAAGATATACGGTGAATGAAACAGCTTGAAGTTATGTTAGATAAGTGAGGGTAAAAAAGTTAAAGAGGTGGGCCCCACTGCGCCGTGGAAAAAAGCTCTTGACTGTCGTGGATAAACCGGGGTAGCGAACGAGTAACGTCACGCGAGCCGCGCGCTATACCTGAAGATTCTTCGTATTACCGCAATGCCTTACGACTTACGATTAACTTATCGCTAGATCACGTCCCTATACACATCCGAGTTGGTTTCTTGGAAAATAAGCTCGCGAAATGTTTTTTAACTTCTCGATCTAATGAACGCGACTTTTCCTCAATTTCTTTCCTTCGCCAGCATGTCGCACCACATATACTAACTGGCACGAGTGATTTAAAATGTTCTGGATCTTTTCCATAATATTTCTTTGTCATAATTACATTAATTGCATTTTGTTCGGCAATATGATATGAGATTATGCAATCGGATAATGCTAATAATTAAAAAAAAAAAGGTTGAAATATTATCCTCACCTCTCATTGATATTATTTCATTATTATTCTCAGATAAAATTAGACATTTATATTTTGAGAAAACTAAATGCAAGAGAGAAACTCAAAAATCGTAACAAAGCCATATAGTTTTGCGTAATGTTTACGGATTCGCAAAACGCAAGTTCGCCGAGTGCGAGGAAGATCGCGTTATTGTTTCAGAGACTCGCGATATTTTTACTCCCGCGCCAGAAAATCGCTGGTTTCTCTGATCACGTGCCCAGTAATGGGTCCATTAGGACTGGGCGATGAAAGTAGGACAGCAAGTACTTTCCGCTCACGAGGACAATTGCCCGCGTATAGCGTACAGCTCCGCCGACTCAATTGCAGGACTTGTGATCGTTTAAGGGGAGGGCAGCATATCTGCCCGGCACTCGTAGATCAAGATCGTTACCAGTGGTAAAAGCCTTAAGAAGTGCTAATTGCTAAAAGTGTTGAAAGATTTCGCACGAAAGATCTCAACCGCAGACTTGCGTGTTCATTTACGACAGTTTTTCTATAATCTTACGAGCCACCGTATAATTATGGAGACTATTATACTATTATCTTGCTACAGTCATGAGTCATGAAAAATGAACGTATGTCGCAAATTGGACTTCACGGATAAATCTTACACCTCACTTCGTCGCAAGTATAGGTTTTATTTTGAATGGAATCTGCATTTTGGTCGCAGAGATGCTTATTACTTCTAGCTCGGCATTGCGCGTCTCGCGACTTAACGATTATGCGAAAAGTGCTAAGGTTTACGCGCGCAAGTACTTACGTGATCTCGCCCTACGCGAGAACAATGTGGAGAATGCAGGCATCTCTGCCCGGCGGCGATCGCTATCGTACCCGAAGAGAGAGTGCGGCGAGAGTACATCCGTATACGGTCTGGTTGTAGCACACGTTCGCAGACAACTGTCCAGACCGCAATTGGCCGTCTGCGGTTGAAAGAATGCCGGGACAAAAAATAAGAACAAAAAACTCCGGCCGCCGTATCCCCCATGTCTCCGCACCTCGTACACGACCTCGCGATGGAGGTCATTCAATTTGGATGTGATCGTTCGCAGACCTCGTCGTCGCGACTCTTGCAATTCGTCGGTCGCGAGAGAAACCGACCATCAGCAGAAAGTGGAGAGGCGCGCGCGGACAGCAGAACTCATGCGAGTGCAGTTAGTCCAGTCACTATGTACAAAAAAACGGATTATAAAAGACATAATTCTGACCCAGGATTTTTCTTTTGGGGGGTGTTGGGGGGCTCAAGAAAAGCTTAATCTCAAGTTTTCGACCTCTGTTTCCCGCTTGCTTTTTTTACGGGAGTAAAAAATGTGAAAAAATGGTTTTTCCGCGATAACTCGGTTTCTAATAAAGTTACAAGGTCGAATCGGAGCTCATTTTAAAGCTTTTTTTACGCTCTACAAATTATGTCGTATAACATTTTTACGTATGATTGATTGTTTTCGAGACATCGAACGAGAAAAGGAAATAAAAAAGTATGATATTTAGTTTTTTTCTTTTTACTCATTATTGTCGTCCGAAATTGCAAAAATGCTTCAAATGAAACTTGTAGAGCGTAAAAAAACCTACAATTTTCATTTGTTATTCATTTCATTTAGTTGAAAATTACGCCTTGTAGAGCGCCTCAAAGTGGAGAGTCGTCGCCATCGCGTCAACGGCGCAGCGCGTTGGTTACGTCGATACGCGGCACCGAACGCTTTCGCTAAGATTTCAGACTTTAATGTTTTCTTCATTGTTTTATATAAAGTAAACATACTAGCAAATGTTTACTATAGTAAACATCTGCTCGCCGGTCCTTTTTATCGCATTTGCCAGTCGTTTTCTGTATATCGCAGCAAGCGGATGCTTTTCGAAACGAGAATTTTGTGGACATTTTGTTAGTGCAGTTTTTGGACATTTTGTTAGTGCAGTTTTTAATGAACAACAATGAGTGACTCGGATTGTTTTATATGTGAAAAACCTTTGATAACAGACGTTCAAGTGGTGAAATCGAGAGGTATTAAATCTCTTTTATTGGCGAGCGAGCAAAGAGGAGATGCGGAATATTATTGAAAGTTGCAGACATTGACCGAAGTTGCTGTACACGGGGCGTGTTACAAAACGTATTTGAATAAAAGATTAGCTTCGTTGGCTTCTCGGCGAAGTGGCAATGGCGAATCACCATCAACATCAAGAGAAGAACAGTGTCATCCAGATTTCCATTTCAAGAAAAATTGCTTATTTTGCGGTAAAGAAGCGAAAGAATCGTCATCAAAAGTACCTGCTAAATATCGAGTAAAAATTTCTTTAATAAATCACGATTCGTCGAAAGAATATATTCTGACAAAACTTGATGGTCGCAATGATGAAGTTGCTCGTGCAATTGTGAGATGGATGACTATTTCAACGACGACGAAGACGACGAGCAACACCCGAACGAGGTTCAACTTCAAGAAGACGATGGCGACAATCAGCCACGACCAAAACGTTCAAGACATGAATAACTTGTTATTTATTAAGTAATGAACAAAATGTATAAAGTATTTCTTTCTTATAAACTTACTTCACAGAATATTGTCACTTAGATATAAAACTGCACGCTTTCATGTATTCTTCAATGAAACGGTAAGTGTAATTTTCGTTTCAAAACAACTATCTGCAATGGCAAATACGTGTTTGATTTTCTTAAGAAAACTTGACGGTTTCAAAATATAATAATTTCAGGCTTTGCAAGATTTATTTGCAGGCGTAGTGCGATTTGGAATTTTCAACGAAATTAAAGTAATAAATAAGAACATTTTACGATTTTTATTGCTGTGCAAGTTTTATTTGAAGCGTTTATACAGATTTGTGTGCAAAAAACGATAAGATAAAAAAAAAACTTTTTTGCGTCAATGAAATCGGAAATCTTAGCGAAAGCGTTCGGTGCCGCGTATCGACGTAACCAACGCGCCGCTGACGCGATGGCGACAACTCTCCACTTTGAGGCGCTCTACAAGGCGTAATTTTCAACTAAATAAAATGAATAACAAATGAAAATTGTAGGTTTTTTTACGCTCTACAAGTTTCATTTGAAGCATTTTTGCAATTTTGGACGACAATAATGAGTAAAAAGAAAAAAACTAAATATCATACTTTTTTATTTCCCTTTCTCGTTCGATGCCTCGAAAACAATCGATCATACGTAAAAATGTTATACGACATAATTTGTAGAGCGTAAAAAAAGCTTTAAAATGAGCTCCGATTCGACCTTGTAACTTTATTAGAAACCGAGTTATCGCGGAAAAACCATTTTTTCACATTTTTTACTCCCGTAAAAAAAGCAAGCTGGAAACAGAGGTCGAAAACTTGAGATTAAGCTTTTCTTGAGCCCCCCAACACCCCCCAAAAGAAAAATCCTGGGTCAGAATTATGTCTTTTTTAAATGTACATAGTGACTGGATTAAGTGTGCAGTCGCATCGAATAAAACTGTCAAACCTTCGCTTCAGTCGCGAATAATATATCTTTCGATCTCGAGCCACGACTTCCGGATTTTGCGAAACTCGTGAACTAATCGCAGACAGATCATGGCCTATTCGCGTCACGCCTCTGGATTTCAATCGATCGATCGATGCATACAAAGTAGAGCTAAAGTGTAAGCTTGATATGTGTCGCAATAACTTCGATACTTTCCCAAGAAAACAAGAACGAATTAAGATACCGTGGCTTAATTCAATGAACTGCTCATTCTTTAATCGGCAGTGCGCGAAAGCACAGACATAATTATATAGTAACAAATGTTGAAATTAAAATAAAGTTAACAGAAATTATTTTTTATTTTTATTCAAGTAATAAGATCTTCATTCAAATAAATCGCGTGAAGGAAAGGTGATTTGCGACTATCTCTTTTAGTAGTAGAATTAACGCGATATTATCCTTACCGAAAAAAAGATTACTGAAAAAAAGATAATTTTCCTGCGAATTTTCTGTTCGTTATACATCTATTTCTCCCATTTATCCTTGTATGCATCAATAAAAAGAAGCATCCATTCTAAATTAAGTAATAATAAAGATTAATTAATTAATCTTAAACTGTAGCTTGCGTGAACAGGTTACACATTCAATCTCCAAGCACCCACGTCGAACCAATTACTGATTGAACAATGGTATGAGACGATTTGCACTCGATCTTGGGCAGAGTGCACAGACAAGACACGTCGCCTTTCTTGGGACCGATTGCTTCCCTCACTCGTCGCCCTCCCTCCTTGATCTGTTTACTTTCTTCGTCGCTATCCCCCGACCGTACTTAAATAAGGGGCAGCAAGCACGGGAGAGAAAGAAAGAGAGAGAGTACGGAGCCACCTTACGCTAGTTCGACAGGGACCTTCTCTCGAGACGATGTACTGAACCTCTCCGGGGGCAAGTCTTCGTGACAATTGCGATCAATCAGACTGGCATTGTCAGAAACGTGACCGCAAATTACCAGTCGGAAGAGCCTGAGACGCTCGTCGGCGACCGAGCGGTCGAGACGTGTTTCGTCGATCTTCTCGTAGAGAGAAGCGTCGGATTTGCGCTCGCGATCATCATCGAATTACCATCCGCCGACTTTCTCCATAAGCTAACGGAAGCTAACAACCTGACGAAACCGTTTGGCCCGAAGCACAGCAAGATCATTAACGAGGATCGAGTTAAGATCTCGAGGAGCGAACTCAAGGATCTCAAGCGAACGACTATATTGGAGACACACCTTCGGGGAAAAAGAATCTCAAGGGGGACAACCACACGGCTGTGATTCGCGAAACCTAAGCAACGAGCTAAGAATATTAACCGCTGTACTTCGTGCTAACGAACCTGAGAGAGGTTCTGGTGTCCTGAGGTGGAGAACCGAGAAGTCCAGGAGCTGCGAGTCGACCCCGCACGATCGCCACTTCAGCTGGGATCAATCGCGGACGGGTTCCCTATACGATCGAAGAAACGATCGCGACTGCTTTCGAGACAGGTGAAGACGAACGAAGGGAAACTCGAGGTGCCCCGTGGTCGCCTGGCATCAATGCATCCCAGACAGTGGGAAGGGTTGATCGTGCCGGACAGTCAACATTGCCTCGAGACGGTGGCTCGATATCGTCTGCAAAGTATCTCATAATCGTTTCCCCATGAGAGACACCAATCTCACCATCATCGTAGAGATCACGTCCCACCTGCTGTGCCCGCGGCAACGTTCGGCGGCAACATCCGAGAAAGAGTGCCAGACTGTGATACTACCCCGTGTGATAGAGAAATCGTCTTGTGATCCACGTTTTACCTCAACGTACTCAGTAAGTCACATCCTATCCGACTCTCCTTACCTTTAACATCGTTCCTATCGGCCTTGTGCCCTCCACTGCATAGAAACTAATTATAATATGAGGAAGAATATACTCTTCCGTGAGCTCAAAATAGATCCGTTTAACGTACTCGCTCTGACGGTTCGAGCGGTATTTAAATTTTCCGGTTGTTAGCACCGGGTAAAACGCGGGAAGCGGCTCCATTCTCATTTTGAGCGTTTCCCGATAATTGACGATTTATTCATTGCTCGGACTGTGATTTGTAACTAACGTGCGATGATTAATGCGGTACGTTTTGGTAGAGATATATTGTCTAAAGGAAAAAGAAAGTTTTTATCTGCACATAAAAGTTTTATTTTGCAATAAATTTCAGCAAATATCTGCCGCAACTATAGCATTAAACATGTATTTTGTATCATGTTATTTTAATTCGATATCGGCTTGACATTTATTTAAAAAAAAAGTTAACTTTGTGACTCTCACAGCGTGATAGCTGAATAAGCGTAAAAGATATTTTAGCTTAATATAATTTGACCTATCGTTATCGTCCAAGATTCAGTTACAGTTTTATTTTAAATTATTGCTTTAAATCAGAAAGAGAAATCGTCGCGAGAGAGAAAAAAAGAAAGAAGAGAGAGAGAGAGAGAGAGAGAGAGAGAGAGAGAGAGAAAGAGATAGATAGATCGCTTTATTTATTATGCGCTCCAGGATAAATCCTCTTAAGCGCAAAAGCCATAACATACAATAAAATACATGACTAAAAACTAAATTACATGTGTGTGCGTGCTATTACACGCGCGTTCGCAAGCATTAAGGATTTAAAGTCTAGAGTCATTGCTTAATAAGTAATTATATAATTTGTGTTTAAAAATAATTAACGACTCTGAATTACGCAGATCAGGCGGAAGACCGTTCCAAAGTTTAGCCGCTATATAGCTAAACGACCGTCTATAAAACTCCGTACGACACAGAGGCAAAGTGAGAACGTCCCCCAGAGCTCGAGTATCACGCTGAGTCATGTTGCATCTATATTCAAATTTATTATATAAGACACAGGGAATCTTAAAGTGCAAGATGGAGAAAGTTAAGTTGCCGATAAAATAATTCCGCCTTGAGCTTATCTTCAGCCAATGAAGCCTTTCAAAGTATGGAGTGATATGTTCGTCCCAACCAGCTTGAAATATAAAACGTACGCAGGCATTAAATGCTCTCTGCAGCCGCAAGTTTTGCTCACCCGTTATATCACTCATATATATATATATATATATATATATATATATATATATATATAGAGAGAGAGAGAGAGAGAGAGAGAAAAAGAGAGAGAGGAAAAAAGAAAGAAAGAGCAAGAGAGTCGATTATCTCGAATCTCGAATTATTCGAGGACAACGGCTGACACTAATTCTAGTCACGCATAGCCGCCTTAAGTGCTATGCGAGTCCTCCTCAAATTGACGCATATGAGCGCAGCACACTTGGTGCTCGTGTACCGTGCAATTGTATTATTAGGCCGGTATTCATAGTTATTTAAGACCGTCTTGAGTTCAATCTTAAGATGTCATGAACCAATCACAGAGCCGTATTAGCGTCTTAAGACATTACTTAAGACGATCTTGAAGACTATGAATACCGGCCTTAGAGAGTGCATCTGCCTCTTAAAGTCTCATTTGTCCTAACCATTTCTTCAAATTATACGTTAACCCAATGACGCGGCCAATTAACGATCGCGCAAAAATTAATGAGCACCGTAGAATCGTTAAATTTGAACTAGTAGTAGTTTACAACTTCGATACGTTTAATCGCTTATCCTCTTTTCAATGTTGTCGATTCTTAATCGCAATTCATGCGTCGGGAATACGCACGGAAAATACGCAAGCGGATTGTTTTTTACATTTTACACTACCCGTACTTCATGCCTCGCGGGGAAGTGCGCGCTCTCGTTACTCGAGATGCGTTCTGCTCAATTGCATAAGATTCCATATACGAAGGATGAAGTATAATTGATTGAATTACTTAGCAATATCGGAACGATACTTTTATTTCGTAATTCGAAGCCGTCTTCGCTTCCGACAAAACGAATCGTTAAATTTGTCTCGAAAACTTGTCCCCTTGAGACGTCTTTGTGTATTTACCTATACTTACTTTGCGACCGTTATCGGGCACGACAAATCGCGCCAGCTAGAGGTACGATGTAGTTCTCTCATTCGGGGTATCGCACACATGTTAGACAAACCCTGATGAGACTAAATTAAAACATTATCCCTAATGACTCACGCGACAGAACAATGCACACAGAAAAAAAAGAAGTGTCAAATCAACACTGATATACTTACACTATATACGCAAGAATATATAATCTTATAAAAATTTCAACTTTTTATTTCTATTTTTTTTTCTTGATTGAACTATATAAAACTTTGTTTAACTATATAAATGACTTCATTCAAGCAAGTTTTCTTAGTTTAACGCAATATAATCTCATTTCAAGATTATACATTCTTGCGTATATATACAAGTATACAAGTGTTGATTTGACACCTTTTTTCTGTGCAGAATTCTCCGTTCTTTCATTATCAAAATTTTTTCTCAAATTTTTATTTCAAGAAATCCGAGCAAGAGATAAACTTCCTACATGCTAAAATAAACAAAATGAACAATGAAACAGTCATTGATGACCGGCGTTATGATATTTGATCTACTTACAAGATGCAACTGTTCGTATTTAGAAGCTACAAATAAAAAGCTAATTAAACGAGATAATAAATGTATGTACGTGTCAGGAATTAGATTTATTTACCGCATCGTCGAACATAACGATGTTCTTGTTTGGACTTTTACAAAGTCGATTATCATAGAACGATGCAAATCCGCGCGCCAATTGAGAAGTGAATTAGAGTCCCCGAGATCTTTCGGCCGTTTTCCTCTCACACCTGTCTTGTCCGTTCGCGAGAAAATGGAAAAGTTTTCTGGCTCTTTCGCGTACGCGATCGCGCTCTAATCGGAAAAGTCGATCACCCCTGGCCGGTTCGCGCTCGATCGAGTATAAGTGCGCTCTCTCGAGCGCGTATAAGTGCGGCCCGCTTAGTATCTTTCCGAGTGTTATATACACGTGTTTATGAAGTGTTTATTACTCGTGTCTGCCGGCGGTACTTCGCAGATAATACCAAGAGAAAATACGAGGACAAAAATAGAAACGCCGCCGGTCTTGCCGGCGAGAAAGAGAGAGAGAGAGAGAGAGAGAGAGAGAGAGTAGGCGCGAGAGAAGAAACGAGAGCGAAAGAGAGAATGGCCCGTGGGAGGAAGAGGCGGCGAGGGAAAGGGGGGGTCAGATCAAGACGACGCTCCGGAACGAGTCCTCTTTTCAATTTACGGGACTTTTCGCTATCGTGAAATGCGTCTCTTCTCGAGAGAGACGCCGCGCCGGGAGGATCTATGTAGTTCGGTACTGTTTACAACCGGCTGCAGGCGCCGGACGAGAAGCCAATGAACGGCATACGCGTACGTTATCGACACGGTAATTGTTGCTCGGTCTCATTTTAATGCGAATTTGAAGCAGAACGATACGGTAGTATCTTATGCAAAATACGAAGTAGCACGCATTGCAAGGGAATCAATATACTCCTTTTACGAGGAAAAATTGCAATACCTTTAAACGCGCATGCGGAGAATACACGCTAACAGATCTCGAGAATGCAAACAATTTTCTCGCTTTACATTCGTTTCAGTGAAAGAACCGGTTCTGAATTAGGCGAAATCTTCGTGAAAACGTCCCTCGCGCAAAATACAACCGCGTTAGAGATTGTGGAACCGGACACTGTGCACTGGGAACATTCCCGTATTCGGACATTTCGATTTTCGGCGGTAAATCTCGCCGATACTTTTTTTTTTTTTTTTGTTTCATGCACGCGGCACGTCGGCGGCGTGCGATCGCTCTTATCATTTTCGCGGTAAGATACCGCGAGTCTATCGGCCGCCTGATGCCTTCTATCTTTCGCACTCGCAAACACAATCACACTTTATTTACCTCGTCCGGGTTCAATTTTTTGTCGGTCGGCAGACACGCGATTTCTTTTCACGATGAACGAAGGGGAAAACATTCTCCCCTTGGTTCTCGATATTTAAAAAAGTTGGAAGCTGCCGGGCAAACTGTCAATCTTATAATCTCGTTAATAGCGAAAAAATATTGAAGATGTTGAATCTCTAATAGCGATTAAACCAATCGATTTAAAAAGAACGAATCTATTTTATTCTGATGAATGGTCTGATCGATCTGTTGACTGCATAGAAGGTGAAGCAATGCTCCTTAAGAATTACAAGTGTTGCACGCGTGTTTTCATCATCGCGCTACTACCAATCGCGCGAAAAAGATAAATAGAGTTAGATAACTTCGACATGAACGCGCGCCGTTTCCTTCGGTTATTGCTTAGTGCTGAACGCTAATTCCTATTACCATGATGCGCCGGAAATAGAAGTGGTGTCTGCCCTATATTCGCGTAACTTGTTTTGAAGAGGGCAAGTCAATGTGTGTGTCTGCGACGACAATGACTCTGATACGCGTTTACCTAATGATATTGTATACGCTAATCGATCGTGAATAAGTTCTATCAACCTTGAAACATCAAAATAGCGCCTTATATATTTGACGAAAATTTAGATTAAAACTCGCCGATTTTGAAGCCGACATATCGTGTTGTAATTAAAAATATTATTGATGTGAAAATTAATATTTTATCAGAATTAATTAATTAATTATTCAATGTCAAATAATAAAGAAGTCGATATGACGTTCGAATTACTAAGGTGCCATTAAAATATTGTCTTTAATATTTTGTTTTTAATATAATAAACCCACCCTAACGGGAAAATATCTGAATTTCCATTCTCACCATCCGTTATCCCACAAGAAAGGCATCATTTACGGTCTAATGGACCGTAAAATATTATTTTTATTATCCTCAGTTTCATAAAAGGAATTTTGATGAAGCTATTAATTTATTGTTCAATAACGGTTATCCTCTCTCACATTTTTTATGATACGGACTAGATTGAAGTGTCTTTTTTACAAGAAATACAAGGAAACTCAGTATGGTGACAGCAATTCTGCACCCAATAAGGAAATTTTACAGTTTACAATTTCTTATATAGAAACCATCTCGGAAAATTTCTTGCCCATACCTAACTAGAAAACAATTTCAAAATTGCATTTTCAATTTCAAACACTTTAAACAAATACACTAGGAAAAATGGAAAAAGATCGAATATGTGTCGCATCGCGACGCCGACGTGATGTGCAAGATGATTGCAAAGCCGCATATGTGCAGGATAAACGAAACGTCAACTTAAAGCCAGAGTAACATATCGCCGGTATTAAAAAAAGAAGTGAGTTGTCTCCCATCATCACCAATCACCATTTTTTGCCATACCACGATTTCAAATAGGATAATATTCAAATTTTGAACAACAAATGAGCCTTTAATAAAAGATTAATTTCTGAGATGGTTTATAAAACAACAGCAGCATAGTCTAAATTATTCTAAATAAACGACACAGAATTGCTATCACAATCAGATACATATCTTCTTGTCCTCGACTTATTATCCCTCACCTATAACATTTACACTTTTCTATTCCTTTCCTGCTACACATTTCTACCCCCTTCCTCTTTTGTTAATTATCTTTTTGTTTCCATCTTTATTTCCTTACTTGATTCTACAATTACTTCCATTTAAAAAATTACATCCAATTGTAAGAATTAAACGTTAGTATTTTTATAATTGGGTTTTGCTGAATTTTTCGCCAGTATGTTTCGGACAAATTTTCACTCCTTTCAACCTCTATTTTTGTTTTGTTTTTTCCACGGATTAGCCTCACAAATTTGCATTTTAATTTAGCATTTACTACGTTTGCAACTTGCGGATGGATGGACGGCATAATCCAACCTTTTGCATTTCAACGCAAAGTAATTTTTTTGCATCATAATCATACTATTCTATACACCTGACCAGACGCAGCAAGTCATTGTAATATCTAATTTATGAGCGACAACACTTTAACGGCGTCCTAGTAATTCGAACGTTTTATCGACTCCTTGTTTACTTTGGCACTGAGGGTGGCCTAATCAAGATCTAAACGCTTGTTATGTTTTGATTAATTTCATTTCAGTCTTGACATTAAAACCTAGATTGACTCACAGCCCCTATTGTTTTATTTGATAATTATTTTTATACCACGATTAATTGTCTTAAACCTGCATCGATAATATCCCAAAAATTTTGAATTGTGAATACACAATTCGATGTAGGTTTCAGACAATTAATTGTGGTATAAAAATAAGTATCAATATTGTTTTGCGAAATCATACCATACTATACCATAATCCTGTATACATTCACGTATCAAGGCCGCTGGCCTTATTTCCATTTTCGTTGATAACGCGGCTAATCGAATGCGATGTAGCCTGCAAAACAAGTCAACATTATTCTAATCCAACCACAAACAGAACAGCGGTCGCCGCATGGAACTTCAAGGAGACACAGCAGAAACGGTGACCTATCCCAAGCAACCTAGGATAATACCCTAGAAGCCATATCTGTATGTGTGCGCATATGCACATGCACACATGTAGTCTGTACATATGAAAAGTTTACCTCATTAACATACCGTCATGCGCAATTATCTTTTTGTTCACGGGGCAGCGTTATCTCACGAATATAATTAAAAGTTACTTCAACGAGATGAATTCGGATGCAACGATCGTCGCGTTTCGCGTCGCCATGTATGATGCCCCTAAAATAACGAATGGCGGGTGAAGGAAAGAAAAGAAGGACCTCTGTACCAGTCCGTTTGATCGCGGAGAAGATCACAATTATGCTGGCGCAAACGTGTGAACAAAGGTCGCTCCTATGGACAAAGCCGCGAGAAGCGGCTACTGTTTCTCTTGTTCTGTTCGGAAACTCCCGTCGCGGAGACGCGCCGTGTCGATTACACGGCACCCGCGAACGAGAGTACGCGTCCTCTCCTTCACCCTCTCCCCCTCCCCGCTCCTCTCTCTCTCTCTCTTTCTTTCTCTCGCCGTCGCGAGATTTATATTTAAGTGAAAGATATCTAAAAATAGAGGCACCCTGCGCGACCGCTGGAATGCCGCGCCGCCGGTCGCGGTAATATACGCGCGCATTCAATTAATCTCGATAAACGGAGGCAACACCGAGTTTCCCAAGGCGAGGTCTGTCGAACCACATGACGATTGTGTTTCTTACGCTCTAATGGTATCCGCCGTCTGGAACGCCTAAACGGCTAAAAAAATATGTGCGAACGGATATCAGCGTCGAATAAACTTTGTCCGAACGTTGGATACACGCCGGTATAATGAGACATTATTTTAGTAAACAATTTGCCCGGTCTGTCGTTTCAGATATAACTTCGTTTTTATTCATTTCGAAGGCTGCGCGATGACACCGATAGATGAAATCGCTGCTCCGCAATTTCTGCCCACTTCTAATAAACACGCGTTTCCCTCTTTTTATCCCGATTCCCGCTCTCTCCTTCTTTCTAAAATCGTCTTTCTGAATCTTTAACGCGAAGCTAATTACAATAAGTATTAAGGCCAAAGTCGATCATTTTGCCGTACTTCTGTCCGCTTATAGAAATTCAGAGTTCATTTTCGAAGGGACTTTGTGATTTAATTGCAGAGTTAAATAAGCGAATTAAATGAAATAATGAATCAAATTTCCTGAACGTAATTAAACGAGAACGATATCATTTTCAGATGTCCGCGAATCGATTGAACGTGCTGGTGACCCTGATGCTCGCCGTCGCGCTTCTTGTGACGGAATCGGGAAACGCACAAAGGGAGAGGGATGGATATCCTCAATACGAATATCCTCAGAAACGAAACAACGTGAACAGCGTGAACATGCCGCAGAAATACTGCGGCAAGAAGCTCTCTACTGCTCTACAGATAATCTGTGATGGCGTGTACAATTCCATGTTTAAGAAGAATGGTCACAGTGACCACGGTGAGTTTAAGCTATAATCGATAGGGAAAACATTCCTATCGCTCGTATCAATACCAAATAATAGACAGATAGTGCTATTTATGGATCACTAATGAACGCAAAAAGTTTCGCGTTTATTTATTTCTCTTTCTCTCCGCGTGATAACGTTAAGTAATTATGTTTCTAAATGTGTGGACACAAGAGGTGCCATTCGTGTTTCATTCGTGATAGGATCATAATCATAGCTCAAAGTGACTGTTTAACTAACGGTTATTCATCGATCATTTAAGCCTCAACAAAAGTCTTTCATTTGTAAATTTTCAAATTATAAATGTCTACATAAATAATTTGCTATACTATATAAATAATTTACCCATAAAATAATTATGTTTGAATAAGTAAATATTTCTGTGTAATTAAGAATTTTTTAATTGATCATTTATTAACGCATCTTTACTCTGTCATTAAAATTCGTAGAGAACAAAATAATTAATTTTTTTAGAGAACATGGAAATATCCGTTAATAACATTTTCCTTTCGACTCCTTGATTTCATGCAACGAGCGATCGTGAGCTTTGCGTGAGGAAAATCACGGAATATGTCGATGACGCTCTTGCGTGCGTGCAAGTATAATGATAACATTTAGGAAGTTAATAATAGGAAATTAAAGGATAATATTAAGGAAGATTTCTCGGTAATAATCGCCTCGTAACGAAATTTGTCTTTGTAATGCGGCGACACGGCCATTAATATTAATGCTGTTCGCATTCCTTCTCTCTCGATTAATGTCACCCGCGACGCGGCGGCGGCGGCGCGACGAGTATTTTTATCGTGGCGGGCATTGATACTTATCCAGCATAAGTGCCAAATTACTAGCTATCCGCAGATTTGAATATCGCCGGACATTTAGAGAAAAATATCCGTTATACAAATACGCTTGGCGTTTCGAACTGTCCGTAACTTGTAATATTAAACTCGCGGAACTAAGCGGGACTCGTTTGGAGGTATAAATGAGGCTTAATTTGCGCTAGACGTATAATTAAATGGCTCAATGTAAGAATGAGGTCAGCCCATAATACTGTTCACTTTAAATGCAACCTCATGTTTAAAGTGAATATTACAGACTGTGGCACTGCTACCGATTATAAGGGAATTTTTATCGGGTCGGACCTTTCAATTTTAAGCTCAAGCATGATATTTTATACAAAAGGCAATTAAGCACGCAATCAATCTGTGCCCGCAATTAACCAAGTAATCGCCACTTTGTCGTCGATGAATAATGCATGTAAGCTCGTATTATGTATTCCTGAGTGGGATCATAAACCGACGCACTTTCCATAATCATCGAATGACTTAAATACGCCGACAATCAGGGGCCTTACATTTTTTTTCAACGGCGTTTTTATTCGCGGTCTTTTTCCCGCGAAAATAAGCGTAAAAATTTGAAACGGAAATTTACATAAATCTTGTTCGGACACGTAAAACGGTTTATCATTGCGCTTAATCGCTCAAATAGATCCGTATAATCTAATACCGGGATCTAGATGCCTGTATTAGATTTGTATACGATTGGTTGACGATTGTGGAAAAAGCAAATTTTTGTTATGTATCTGAAATAATATGACAAATGTAACACGTAAATAGGCTTTCCACTTTTCTTTTCTAAAACAAAAAGTCGCGTTTATATAATAAAATCGCGATTGTTGTCAAGCGTGACATAAATAAAATTAGCATCATTATATCAGTTCGATCCTGTATACGAACATGTATTAGAATCAACTGCTTCGGCAATTACATTTATTATAATCTGTTTAAAACATTTAAAATTTTATTTCCTCTAATAAATTACAATTAAACATCTCTTCCAATTTGATCACTAAGAAAGTTTTGAGATTTTTAAATAATATTCTACTTCCATTTTTTTTTACAACGTGGGAAGAAACGAGTATCGACTGCAAAGATAGCAACTTCGACCACGTTTCAATCCAAGACTTCAAAATGACTTTAAAAAAACCTCGCGGTGCATCGAAAGCTTCTTCGAAAATCTCAAAGTTTTTCTAGATTTCGCCATGCACAAAATAAGAATTAAGCACATAATGTACAGAATAAACGAGAATTTTTTTTCCAAAAATTTTAAATTTGATTTTTTTAACCTGAAATTTTTTGCTGAAGCTTATTATTGGTACGCCATTACAAGTCCGTTTTTTAGTTTCAGAGACTTCAGAGAGAGATATGCAAATAGCCGATTACCCGGTCGCCTATGAGTATGCCCCTATTCCATTCCTGCCACGAGCGAGGGCACAGGCGATGTTAGACGGACGTCTCGCCGGCAGACGCTATCGAAGACAGTCGCGAGGTATCCACGAGGAATGCTGCATCAACCCGTGCACGATAAACGAACTGTCTACCTACTGCGCCCTTTAAAGCGCGCGCGTTCGGCAACCGGTAACCCTTCGACTTCCGCTTTACTGCTCGATCACCATGCAAAACCGAATAATCCCATAAATACATATAGCCCCACGCGCATATACCCATACACACGTACATACACATTGAGGGACATACATATACACATACCACATTACATACAGTACCTATACACGTTGGAAAGCTCATCGGTAAACCGCATCATCGCTCACGCTGGAGACTGACTCGTGATAATTGTGTATACATTTACGTATCTGTGAAGAAAACTGAAACGTTTTAAAACATGGTCGTACGCGGGATTGTATCCTCTTCTCCTTGATTTCTTTTTGTGGACACGGGGACAGCGGAAGGAAACCTTAGATCGAGAGATTTTATTTTGGAAGATAAAATTATATCAGAAATTCTATTTCTTTGAAATTAATGACATTTGCTTGACAATGGGATAATTTTTGCGACTGAAAATGCTTGTGTGTGTGCTTTTGGCAACAGACTATATAAAGACAGTCGGGAAAAGCACGGCTGTGTTTTAATATAATTTAATTATCTCTAGCAAATGCCAAATATTTATTTCAAATTTAGATTTCGAATTTGATTCTTCTTTCGCTTGCTCTGCCTCGTCTACAATTATAAAGTATTTAAAGACAAAAGCACCATTTCGTTGCAAATGTAATTTAGTGAAACGGAAATCAGTTTTATAGACAAGCTATATTCGAGAACGTTTAAAAATTATTAATGATTTCTCCGAAAGACTCGAATTAAATAATTTATATCGCTTAAAATCGTATGCGACATTTATCACACTTTTTACGATCGAAAGAAGCAGGATCAGTGTACATATTTACGGATCGGTGCGAAAGTTAAATCGGAAAAAAAAGATTCGACATTGAAAGAAAGAATGAAATTAATCGCGATCTATACGCACGTATCTAACGTATGATCACGTAATTACGGCGGCGATCATCGTATACGACACGCGTGAAAAATGGAGAACGTGCATGTTGGCGATGTCACGCGACTTCATGCTTGCCTTGTCTGACGAAATCGATCTTGGATTAAATATTAAACTATCTAGCTTCTTTTTTTCGTTTACTAATCAGGCAACATCATCACTTGTCGCGCGTAACTCGATTTTTCGATCTATATAAATTATACATTTGAGTATTCGCACTTTTGTTATTTATAGACTTCTTGATCTGCGAGAGTTTTGGGGGGGGGGGGGGGGGTGCCCGCACTTTCGAGCACTCTGCGTACGCGTACACCGTTATCGAATGTCCCGCTCGCGATTTAGAAACGTCGGGAAATCTTTTCGCGATTATCGAGGGGATACAGTCTCACTCGCATGGTGATTTTTGGCGACGAAGCACAGAAGAAACAGCTCGATAGTTTAGTTTCTTGTAACTGTAACTTTCTTTTTTTTATGCTAAATTCGAGATTTGTTTAACGACCGGGAGCAAGAAACGCACGTTAAGTCGTTGTTGGGTGAACTGTGATGCCACCGTCTCGCCGTTGAACAAATGTCGAATTTAATAGAACACTACTGTAGAGAGAGAGCTTGCGTTATTTTTAATCTGCCAGAGGCTGTGACGATTTCAAGGGGCATCTACGACTGTACTGCATATGGTGATATTATTCTTATTCGTAGAACCTGTATTCCCAATGATTAACCTTCGAGGAAAGGACCGGGGATAGCGCGCAAGACGATCGGGAAGTTAACGTCATTGCTGTATCACTCGTATCGGAATGCAAGATCAACTTCAACTTAATTTACGTCATAAATTGAATTTAATTTTGCAGAGAAATTTGACAATCTTAGACCTTGATTCATCAGTGCAAGAATAAAACAAGTACAAAGTTGCAATATTTATTTGGAGGATTTTGTAAGACGTATCTAAAAAAGACCAATCGCGAATAGATTTGTTTTACTGTTACGTTGAATTCTTTTATTCAATTCGATTGCCAGGTATTAGAAAATTATTGCATTTGCCTACGACAAAGATGAGTTTACTTGGAAGCATAAAATTTGGTTCTAGGAAAACACATCTTCACGTTTGCATGACGATCATGAAAATGAAACTTCGCAGCATCGGAAAGATCATGACTCCGTCGTCCTACCTCGAAAGGCATTTACGTTTTCGATAATACAAGCGTATGTAGTAAAGAATAATTTTAATGAGAGAGGGTGTGAGTACGTATACGGTGATAAATGAATACAAGCCGAAATCTCTGATTTAATGGCGGCCAATCTTATTTAGTTCTGAACGCACGAAAGAAAAAAAAAAGAAGTAGACGAAATGAATAAGCGTACTAAATAAGAGTACACCAAATGTGGTGTACTCGCCAGTGCGATTATTCACTCGAGAAGTTTCACATTAACGTATCGATTCGTTTCTATCGACAGTGTTGACTTTCCGTTACGTATTGAGTGATCTCTAAATCGCATGCCATTTACCTCGTCACGCATATCTAGCGTAAGAGCACGTTTCATTCCTTAGTATATATATTATATATATAACTGTTATGCTTTATCGCTGAACTTGTTTTAGCGCTTATCCCGATTAACTGAATCTTCTTCCTCTGTCCGTATTGTAGATAGATTTACGAACTTATGAAGGAATAGCGGATAGCTAATCCGGAGTAATTTGATGCAGTCCATGCAGTCCACATCTCGTCGCGATTCGCGAGAGAAGTAACGCGACAAACTCGAAAAAAAAAACGAGTACGCCGTTCGTCAAAGATTATGCATTACGAAAAATAATGCATAACTATGCGTTAATTTCTTATTATTTATGTAATTAATGTCTTTCACATGTTCTCACCTTGAAGATATAGAAAAGATATTCGGAATTGTCTTATCGTTTATCGCCGAATTATTCTTTAATCTCAACGGAAACTGTGAATATAATATAGCAATGTTATTTATATGTATACGTCAATCTTTTTCGAATTTGCAGCTCGCCGAATGTTCTCTATATCAGTCCCCAATGTCCATCTCCTCGCTTATTCGTCGCCAGATCTCTCATTGAATAACGCGACTAGGTGATTATAACCGCCAAGGTCGTAAGTTATTGATTAGATGCCAATTATCGTAATCGTTTATTATTGATCATCATCGAGATTATTATGTTCCATTTGCCGCGCTAGCGCCGTCATGATCATTTTTATCATTCCTCATCCCCGTCACCCCGTGTCATCGTGTCATAACAAGATGTGATTTAATGTATACATCGCTAACGTTGCTGCCGAGCTTGCTTGAGCGCATTTCGACCCGCGCTTCCCGCGTTCTACTTTCGCACTACTTTCCCCTCCTCTCCCGCCTTTTTCGTTTAGTTTCGGGAATCTCCCTCGCGCGATAACTATATAATGTAGCGGAGACGAGTAAGGGCCGGGAGACGATGAAGTCAGCGAGAAATCCCATGTATAAACGACGAAGGATAAAAATCTCTGATAGCGCACGGTAAGGTAATCAACTATATCGACCAACCAATATCCAGAAGATAGATATGTACGTGCAAAGAATCAAACGGACGTTAGTTATAGGCTTCGAGTTTACCTCGACGTCTATGGAGAGGGATATTCGGATAGCGTGATTGATGCGAAACGAGATATGCGAAATATAAACGAATATCCGTTTCCGATATTCCCCGTATTGTCTGTCGATAAACTGTTTATACGATTTTATCGTGTCTCGGCTCTGGCGCGTCGATCGGTCTTTCGGTGCGGAGAGAGAAAGAGAGAGAGAGAGAGAGAGAGAGAGAGAGAGAGAGAGAGAGAGAGACGCGATAGCCCTTTTGCTGCGGCTACGAACGCGAGACAACTCTCAGACGCTCCAGCGAGAGGAGCGGCGATATATACTATATACTACTACTTCGTAGAACACAGGTGATGTGATTTGTATATTGAGATGTACTTCAACTTAAACGGTAAATAATGAAAATCGTTCCCAAGAGCAATCTGTTCTCTATTTCACCCACCCACACCTCGTTCCAATTTCCGTAGCATTCGGGAGAGTGCGAGAGGACGATTAATCTCAATGATCTCAATTCTACTTGGCGTTACACTTTTATACGCACGGAATGTGCACGTCCTATTAATAATATCACTATTAATTTCCTCTGACAGAGATGATTCACACGATTACTTGCTTAATGTTATTAATGGTGCGTATATTGATCGCACACGTCTAACGCAGCCTTCGTGCCGACTGATATAACGCACTTTCTTTTTTTTCTTTTTTTTTTTAACGAGGACTTTACATCAAAACGCGAACGTCCGCAAACATTAATCTTTCGGTTTATCTCGAGAATATAAAGAGTGCCGTTACGATTACATCTGATTAGAAACTTTTTAAAGAGCGCAAGAAAATCGATAATTATTGTTAACTACATAAGATTCCGTTTGCGTGATCCATGATTCGATAAGCGTGTCTTCAAATAAAGAATGATGAATAAAAATTAGATTGACTGATTAGACTGATTAGACTGATTAGAAATCAATCTATCTTTTTCGCGTTTGTCCGCTGCTTGGAGGTCGGATCAGATAATTTCTGCGGTTAGAAGGTTAAAAAAGGAAGATAGCGTTGCGATAGATAAATTGTGTGAAATATTAGATATAACTTGCGTGAGACAAAATGGTACGTGTGTCTATTTCTCTAGTTATATTTAATGTTGCCAATCAATCACTCAGTATCGCAATCAGATACTGAAGAAAATTTCGCTCCTTTCTTTGTCATCCCATTGTCGTCTCGACAGATATTCACCCGGTTTTCACACACAAACGGTTTCAAAGAAGATACTCCATTAATCAATTTCATAGAATAGATGGTATCTTGTGAGTTTTGTCTCTGAGAAAGTATTTTAAGCATATAAAGCTCTTATAGCATTTAAAGTGTTTTATAATTGCGCATTTCAATCTTCAAATTTTTTTAAGATTTGACCGTTTTGAAAAAAATCTGGATGCACGATTTCGTAACGAATATAATAATCCTACAGAGAACATACCGATTTGCCAAATTTCTCTGCTCGTCAACCAATTACAATAAGATGTAACACATATCATCGATCATTATTATCTAATGTCACGCTACACCTAATTGTGTGCGCACCTGATTATCAATTGTTGCGTCTGATTTTCACGATCAACGAAGTAAAAGTGACGCACGTTTCGGTGAAAATGAGCGTGCAGTCAACCGCCGTAAGCCAATAGAATATTAGAATCTCTGAAAAGATAACTGCGGGGGATATACACGCCGGGGTTTGACGGCGCTCGCGCGGGAACGCCGCGCCGCGCCGTCAGGGTTTCTGTCAGCCCTTTTCCCCCCTTTGAACACTTTCGACGGTCGCGTGACACACGCTGACATAAAACGACTTGTCACTACGTTGCTGTCGTCCGGGTCAGGATGACTGGAGTGTCAGTATCGATTCACCTGGCTGCTGGTTATGCCGCGTCGCACAAAGCATTTCCGGCTGGAGGAGTGTCACGGGACGGTCCGATGATGAAGATGCGCGCGGATAAGATGTAGTCGGAGATACTGTCGAAGAATGCACAATTTCCGACAACTTTCACTCGGCACGCTCATATTCGCGACGTGTTACTGCATCATCTACGGACAAAGTAAGCTAGTCAGCTAATTATTTAATAGGCCTTCGTTAAAGTTCAGGTTTATGTTTATTTATTATAATCTTGCTGAAGCTGAAAATCTGCATGAAGAAGCTAAAGATTAAATATAAGCGCAATGATACAGCAATTAAATCGATAGCAATATAGAGAGCGCTTCATAAAGATTATTCTTTTTAAATAATAAATTGTAATTATGTATTAACAAATTAATTACTTACGTTTCTTCTCTTGATGTTGATAATACTGATTAGTCAATTGACTGATTAGTCAATTATTACTTAATTAAATTATTATATTTTAATATTAAAACTTTAAACTTCCTGTTAACGTTCGAGAAATAAGCACTGTTGTCAAGCTAGAAAATTAAAACGCGTTTCCTGCAGTTTGACGTATCATTAACGTTAATTATGAAAGACAATATTATGCTTTCAGATGATACGACAACCGACGAAAGTTCCGTAGAGCCAACGATTCCCGCAGAAATGAAAATAACCTCTTGGAACGTGAGTGTAATAATTATAAATGTATCGTATATGATTTAAAAACATATATTTTATAGCAGTACATTTAATTTTTGAAAGAAAAGATGAAATTGACAAAAAAATTCGTCCATTTATGTTTATACAATATACATATTTCGAGGTCAATCAATCAAGCAATCCATGTAATAATCAGAGTAACCAAGTCCGTAGCGAGAATTATTGCTGTTTACTTTGCCCGGGGGCAAAATTACGTTTAGTTGGTCACTGTTATGCAAAGAGGAGGCAGTGACTTAACGTCAACTTAACGCAACATATTGAAGTTCTCCGAAAAGATTTGGAGAATAGTGTCACGCTTAAATAACTATAATTGAACAGAATAATTTACTGGATTTAATGTGTAATATTCATTCCATCGTATATTCAAGTCTAAATTTGTACGAAAGATATTTTAACGCAAAAGTGCAGCGAGAATTAATTAACAACCGAATTTGTTAAATATCACAATAGCAACAAAGTCACGTTGTCGCTGTGAATTAAAAACTGGTTGATATTTTCTCTAACGACATTGCGGATGTATTGTGCATATGTATACCGTAGAACACCTCATGATAGCGTGGCATGATATTTATTTTATTTTACTGCATCCTTCATGATGACATTAAGTGCGCATTTTTATGAGTCCACTTGATGAGCGATAGGGGTGTAGAGCAAATGTCACGATATAACTTCAAGTATACATTAACATAACATTCTCAACCGGAAAAATATTTGCAGCTACGCTTTTGCCGTGCAATGAAAAAGAGGCCTACGCACTTCTTTTACGATAATCGCTTGTGACTACACTTGCGTGTCTGTTAAGCATATTAATCGACATTAAATTTATCTTTTCCGGTACAAATTTACAAATTTCAATTATCATGATATTGATTTAACGTGAATTTTATATCAATTAATTTTTTTATATGTCCATGTATCTCGTTTATGAAGGAAAAAATTATAACGAATAATGTATACAAATGGCCACCTACGAAAAAGATAAATACCTATCATCGTGTCACGTTTGAAATGGCATTCCGCCGCATGATTTATTGATCACCGACAAAATGTCCTACTTTTTCATATATTGGCCATGTAAAAAAACTCGAATTACAAAGACACAACATGCGACGGTGTAAAATCGTCAACATGCCTTATACATATTATAATTGTAGATGTCCTTCAACAATAAAAGCCAATTCTGAAATATACTATTTTCTACGAGCAATTTTCTATGAAGTTGCCATTTGCACGATTGTAATTATAATTGTAATTATATCATTATTCTTGAACGTAACCATATTCTTCTAAATAATACATAAAGTTTGAGAACATTAGAAAAAAATTAATGATTTTTGTAGGTGATCGCCTAAATAATTCTCGCAAATAAAACAGTATATCGTCAATGAATAAACAATACCATCTATGTGACAATTAGTAAAGTTTTTCAGGAGGGACAAAAAACTGTTCCAAAAGTGAAATATACAACTATCTAATTAATGAACATTCCTGAATGAACATTGAAATTCATCTATAAATAATATGTATGATTATTTATAATATGTACGATCATTACGATCTTACCTTAATTGTAGTTATATGATAGTTAATACGGAACAATCGAAGCTAAAAAGTGCATTTAGAGAAAAATGTCACATAAGCGGTACTGTTTATTCACAGATATGTATATTATCAATGCATGCATATATGTGTGCGTGTGTGTGTGTGTGTGTGTGTGTGCGCGCGCGTGTGTGTGCGTGTGTAAAACAAGTAATTTTTATATTTATTCATTTACTTAGCTTTTATATTAAAATCTATTATTATTTAAACGATCCAATAAAATGTATCAAACATTGTAATATAATATAAAAATTAATAATTATGTTATAGCCATTAATTGTATTTCTAATAATACATTAGAATGTTCTGAAAATGATGTTGAAAAGACATCGAGAGTTTCGAATTCGTGGTGTAGAGAAGATAAGCGGATAATTATTGCGGCAGTCGTATATATGTATATAGTCGGAACCTGGATAATACCCGCCCGGCAAAAACGGCATCGCGTGTTTTGCGTGACGCGGTAAACAAAGAACGCTAATCGAGTAACCGACCTGTTAGGGCTGTTGTATTACGCGAGTATCGTGCCTAACAATAAATATTATGTCAAGTTTGCTATATATCTCCCGATATGCGACGCGCATCTTGCAATCTTCATAGTGCTCATTAGCGTGTTCGTGCAGCCTGATATCGAACATTTAAAATTGTTCGAGTCGAGTATGCAACTAGCCGCGCACGGAACGATAGCACATGTGACGATAGTGACGCCGCGATCTACGATAATAAATGCGCAAGGATAATTAAGATGTTGTTGAGGATACTTATACATCATTTATAAGCATCGTCGTGGGATTTGATAGCGAAATTGTAAGCAATAATTGTCTAAAAGAGCGTGCACATTGAATAATCAATTTTTAGGTATAATATTCGATCCTCAAGATAATATTTTATTTATTCTAACCTATAATTACTTACAATTTAACTTGTAAATAATGAACTTTATATTATAGAGAACATCTCTTCCCGTGAAAACTTGGCAAATTTCCATCACCACTGTTAAATAATTTCGTTAATTTTAAGGATCATAGTTTTCTATATTTTCCGCATGTTACGTGAATGTGAAATTGTTATAGGACATGCCGTTTTCCGGATTAGTGAAAAAGAACGGAACGTGGGTGGGAAAAGGCTACGCGTTTTACTTGCTCGAGCTGCTCAGTTCCAAATTGAATTTCACATACACGATCATACCGCCTAAGCAGCACGTGCTGGGCAACAGCCGAAGCGGAATAATAAGTTTACTTCACGAGAAGGTAAGACACTTCCTCAGCTAACGAGAGTAACGGAGCCATCCTTGATTAATTAGTAAATTATTTCAATATCTCTTTTAATAGTCGAATGTAGACTGAATTTTTGCTCGAAGGAAAAATTAACGAGCAATAAATATCGACGTCTAAATTGAAAGGAAGTAAAAAACCTGGATAATATGTTCTCTTTCTCATTTGAACAGAAAGTGGACATGGCGGCGGCCTTCTTGCCTATTTTGCCAGAGTTGCGGAAGTACTGCACATTCAGTACAGCCCTGGAGCAAAGTGAGCTGACGGTATTGATGAAGAGACCGCAAGAATCAGCGACCGGTTCAGGACTGCTCGCGCCGTTCGACCAAACTGTTTGGCTGTTGGTGTTGGCCTCGGTGATCACCGTAGGACCCATAATCTACATCTTCGCCACGTACAGGTTCGTCGAAAAGTGATATCTATAGACGAAACGCGAAATGCGATTTATATATGTTATGAAATATGCTACAATTCTAAATATTATCGATATCTCGTAGGGCGAAGTTGTGGAACGAACCCGACTCCGAGAACTACAGCTTTTTCTCTTGCGTATGGTTCGTGTACGGTTCCTTGTTGAAACAAGGAACGAATATAATCGCGACGACAGGTATAAGACTGCCGCGTCGCCCTCTCGATTGTCACGTCTTTCATACGCAAACGACACCCTGTATTTCCCAAAGAATTATGACATTTGCTATATTGCGACTTACGCTGTTCTACATTTAATTCGATAATGTAAATTAAACGATAAGGCAAGAACCTGAACTACATCCGACTAGAATGACTTATGTGCAGATTAGTCCCAGTCTACAATGGGTGTTTTAAGCCTTAAGAAATTGACCAGTCACAGTCAATTATTCTCCTCAAATTCAACTGTGACTGAACAATTTCTTAAGGCTTAGGGCTTAAAACACCTATTGTAGACCGGGACTTATCGTCACGCAGTCAGGACGTTATTTTTTTATACAATGATTCGAAGGCGCCGGACGCTACTATAATTATTATATTGTTATCACTACCAAATTAAAAAACGACCGGTTGCAGACTCGACGCGGATACTGTTCGCCACGTGGTGGATATTCATTTTGATACTGACGTCTTTCTACACGGCGAATCTTACCGCGTTCCTCACGAGGCCGCAGTTTACCTTGCCGATCAACAGCGTGGAAGATATAGTGCGTAAGGGTTACCAGTGGGTCACTTACAAAGGGCGCACGCTCGACTACTTGCTTTCTCAAGTGAGTCCTCTCGTAAGCACGCGTGCAATCTTTTTTTTTTTCAAGATAGAATTCGGAGATAAACGGGAGACTGTTGCGGCGTTTATAGGCAATGATCACGTTTTCTCGCGGTAGAGCTGATAAGAGCTGCATACAGGCGTCGGTCATTCTCTATCACGGTCGGTAAAGTATTAAAATAATCAATAGAGTTTGTTTTTTCAGTTCAACGATACGGGGGAGTTAAGTTCCTTAAACATCACCCGATGGAAGAACCACTCCATCACGTCGTACGAATACCCGGTTGATGCTATTTTCAACGCCATCGAGAAGAGTGAGTACTACCGACCGCCAGATCTCGAGAGCGCATAAATACTAGATAAAAGAGAGACACGACGTGTTAATCTCTAGATAAACTGTTCCTCGGGGAGAACCACTACCTCCAAAGTCTGATATTCGAGGATTACATCAACAAAACCCGCAAACACCTGGAGCATGAGAAGAGATGTAAATACGTCATTATGCCTAGCGCGATTCTCGTGACCAATAAGGCATTTGCCTTCCCCCTAAACTCTACTTTGGAGAAACCGATTAATACAGAGTAAGCGGATTTTTTAAGGAGCTAATCAAAATTTCAAAAAATTCATTTTGATTCAAAAAATAAATGGCCGAATGAAAATAAGTCCAGTTTTAGATAATATATTATTAGCCGTGTAATTAAATTGTATCTTAATAAACGACTGAACATTTCAGATTGAGGACTTTAGTGGAGTCTGGTTTAATAAAACACGAGAAACTGAAGAATCTGCCAATCGCGCAGATATGCCCGTTGGATCTTCGGTCAACCAAAAGACAACTGTCGTTGACCGATCTGTCTTTAACATTTAAAGTAGTCATCGCAGGATATATAATCGCGATCCTGATCTTTCTCTTCGAGATGACGACCAAATGGACGGCGAACTCTTACAATCGTCGAAAGAAGACCGGCAGGTGGTGCGATCGCACGTTCTGCTGCAAATGGAAACGTAGATCGAAGGAGTCTGTGATCCCGCGATTAGTGTACACCACCAAGAATCAGCTGTTTGACAGGCGGATCAATTTGGAGAGGATAAATAGGGGGTTGCCATATCCGAACGTCCCGCTCAACGATGTTACTCAGGGAAAGAAGCACTGTATTAACGGGCGCGATTATTACATCGTGATGGATCGTTACGGCGATCAAAGATTAATACCCATTCGCACGCCGTCCGCGTTTCTGTTTCAATACACGGCGTAGCGAAGGGAGGGTTTACGTCCGGCGAACCGGTAGTGAATTGTCAGTTTCAGTGATTTCGTATAAATTGTACACTAAGTGCCCGTAGTTTGTACAACGCCGCAAAATTGTACAGTCATTAATCATACGGTCAATCATCGACATAATCTAATTCACGAAATAGCGTTTCCAATTATTATAGAATGATTACTCTACGTATGTACATTTCAGATACTGGTTCGTTTTTACATAAAATGTGAATATTGAATATCATTTAATATATAGAGGAATAAGTGGTGACATACGTGACAGTAAGAGTAATTTGTTAAAAAGATCAATAAATTGAAAAAAAAAACATCTCTTTTTGTCAGGGAATGAATTTGTAGTCTACATATATAGAGAATCGAAAAAATTAATAAAAATACTGTTGATAGAATTAAATATTAATAACGTTTCCTACCTTTTTAAATATTAATCTATATTAATTTGTTTCTTATATGTAGTATACATCATACTAATAAAAAAAATAAACATGTTTTATATTTATATATTTTTTGACATTATAATAATATTTCCTACATTTTTTTTAGCATAGATATAACATCTCTGTTGTGACTAATTGTGAGGAAGAATTTTAATTTTTCGTAATTCTTTTATGATATTTCATATCAGACATTATATACGTCTATTTCATATAATTTTTATAAATCGGTTGCAGCGCTAGATCACTGCATACATATTCTCCGAGATATTCTCTCAAGACTAAGATAAAAAATAATTTAACACTCACGAGTGATGCGTAGCAGCGGAGGAAATCAATCTGTAACATATAAAATATATCATTTAAGTTAAAGCAGCGTCCAGGTGAATAATCGATATTTTAAAGAATAATCATTGAGGGCTGGTTGTTCCAACCTGTTGGTAAACTACCTAATAGTTAAATCATATGTATGTCTTTGTTTATCCTTTACATTAGACAAAGATAGACATATGATTTAACTATTAGTTAGCTTACCAATAGGTTGGAACAACCGCCCCTGAGTGTATTAAATTTTTTATTTATTTTTTAAAAACAAATAAGTATGTAAATAAAGGACAGTACTAGTACAGAAAATGTTTATAATTCCATACTTTAATTATTCGTCCGCGTTATCAATGTGCGAATAATCCTACGATCATACGAAGCTCGTTTGACGAATCTATGACCACCGAATAATTCAATGTATTTTCCATACATTTATTGTACAAACAAATTAATTAAGACGTGCGAAGTAATTAACAGTGATCGCAACTATTCTCTGTATTATCATTCTTTAATTAGAATCTGTTTGTAAGAATATCCAAGGATATTTTGTCAATCGTAGTAAATCCAAAAGTAAATCCATGCATTAGTTTTGTAGAGGCAAATCAGTTTTAAGCTGGCCAAACCCGCTATCCAGTAATAAATAATACAGAATAAATAACATCAATTACTCACCCACGGTTGCTCCGCCGTCGCCCGATGCCTCCCAGGCCTCCTCCTCCTCTCTTGCCCCGCTCCGCTCCTCTGCCGACCGACCATATGGCACTTGCACACAAACACTTGCACAACACACTCGCGGAAAGCTACAATTACGCGGCACCGCGAGCGGCACTCCCGAATTTGTTGCACCGCGAGGGAAAGGAGAATCGGCGAAAAAATTACGACCGCGCATAAAGCCACGGACTCGCTCGACCCGCAACGTTCCGTTAACGACAAGGGATTCGGAAACGCCGGCTAACTTCACTCCGATTCCGATATGCGACGCGAGTCAAGTTAACGATCGAGAAGAAGCGTTAACGGACAAAGTGCGCGATCGATATTCGGCACTGTCTAAACTGTCCTCGCACGACGTATTTCGAGCACGAAGCAATTTATATTCGTTATTAATGAACGATCGATACGTATCCACGCAGCTCTCTGCTACGCGAGTACCTCGATCCAACGACGAGCGTATTACTTCGCGCTTTCAGACCGGAAGTGACGGTCGCGGCGTTTTACATTCGAGCCGGCGGGAAACAGATCTAATCGCGCGAAGTTGAAACATTGACTCGAATAAATCCAATAGAAGGTTTTCTTTCATAACATGTTTTTCATAAAATACCACGAACTCTTTTAATATTTTAACCAAACAATATTGTTTTATAGAAAAAAAAAAAAAAAAAATTGTAAAAGAAACGTGGCATCTTTGGGGGGTTTTTCATATAGAATTATATTACATATATGAATGACGTTGCAATCAATGTATTAATCGAAATATGTAATTAGTTGTGATTGTTCCTTGCCGCAGCTGCAATTACTGCTTGTTAATTAATTAGAAATTTATTAGAGGCGCGAAAGAGACGCCGATCGACTCATATCTTTTGACGTTATTTCGTGCCCTTTCAGCTTACATAGCGATCCTCGCGTGCACAAACGCGTGAAAAGATACCTTTCTTATCTATCCTTCGCTATTTTTCATTTCGATTATCAGGTCTGACGAGAGATGACGCCGTGATCGCTTTTTTTGTCACCTTATCGCAGCCGAACGTGTCGTCTGTCGAGCTGTCGAGCATTGTTGACGTTTACAGCAGTCAAGCTAGAAACGACTGAATATCACGACGACAGCGTAGATTATTGTTCATATTTGATTTTGGATTTCGTCATGAGCACCTGTCGGTTGGAACCCTGTATCCAGCTTCCTCTTTCGGAGGAGGAGCTGAAAGAAAGCGTAGATAAAGCGAAGGATTGGGCGCTTATGCACGGTAACTACATGTATATATATTTTTACTGATAAGAAAAATTAGGTGTATGATATGATTATATTTATACGACACTTGCTCGCGATGTGTATCGTTCCTGATAAGAAATTGCTGAATCACGTTCTAATTAGGCAGGCACGAGTTATCGTGCTATTTAATTCAAGGCAATGATGCAAATGTGTAAAATTATTTCTATAATTCAGATGATGCACTTGCACAGATTTACGTGACGAGATCTTATGTTGTTAATTAGGGATATCCATGCGGTCCAGGAAGAATTTCAACAAGGACCAAGTACAAGTACTACCTCTCACGCTGTTACCGTCGAGTTTTCCCAGGAAGGCCTTTTTAGCTGTAAAAGATGTACAAACTTTATTAAACGAGCTTATCCATAAGGTTGCTCACGATAAGGAATTTCTTACAAGCAGCTTAAGAAGGTATTGTTACTCTAGACCCACAGTGAATAATGGAACTTTCCTTACAATATAAATTATGAAATACAATAAAAATTATATTATTTGATTCAGCACAATCCAAGCTGATCCGTTTACAGCAAAGCTATTTCACATATATGAGACGGTACATGAAAAAGGTTTCAGCCAGGTATATGTAATATTAAATATTAATATCTAGATGTGAAAAAATCTGACGCGATCAACCATTATGCAAAACTATAAAACAAATCTTACTCTTTTCCATTATAATTATAGAGTATAAGTCTTGGACTATTGAGATCAGATTATTTGTTACATAATGATGGGTCTGCGATAAAGCAAGTTGAAATAAACACAATAGCGACTAGCTTTGCAGCCTTGGCTACTGTTACATCTGAATATCATAAGTAAGTTCATGTTGAATTTCTTTATTATAAGAAAATTTTACCATTTTATAAAGTCTCTTATTTATGTCTTTTTAATGAAAATGTATTTATTTTATAGGTACATATTAGGAGAATTAGGATATAGGAAGAAAGCATGCGAGCAAGTAATTTAATTTTTCATTACAACTTTTTTAAAGAAACAACTGTTTATATGTGTTGTTTGTTTTTACTGTAACATGTTAAACTTACATTCTTGCAATATTTTGAAGACATTTTACAGTTTATTATTGATATTAATTATTGTGTTATTTGTAAGATTCCAGAAAATAATGCTCTTATCGGATTTTGTAAAGGATTAGTACTTGCATGGGAATTGTACAATAATCCAGAGTAAGTTGAGCGATACAATAGATTTTACTCTAGATTTTATATTTTATATAAATAAGACTAATAAACAAATATGTTTTTAGGGCTATCATATTGTTTATTGTTGAAGATGTAACTCATAACATAAGCGATCAAAGACTTCATGAATTCCAAGTTCGTCAATTATGCCCTAAAATCAAGATTGTTAGAAGAAGCTTAACAAGCTTAGCATTGGAAGGAATAAAACTGGGACCAAATAAAGAATTAATTGTGTGAGTTGCAATCTTAATTACAATTCATACTATAAATTATATCAAAATTTATACAAAATATTTTAAAAGAAAAGACTTTCTTTTCAAGTCTTTGTAAATAATATAGAAATAAATACTGAATAAAGAGGCTACAAATTTGAAATATCGAATCATTGAAATATCTGAATTATTTCAACTGTTTTAGTTCAAATATGGTAGTGGCCGTAGTTTACTATCGTTCAGGTTACGAGCTTGAAGCTTATCCTACAGAAAAGGAGTGGGACATTAGATTATTAATAGAGTGTTCACGTGCAATAAAATGCCCATCAGTACAGTATCATTTAGCAGGTACTAAAAAAGTACGTAAATTATTTTAATCTTTGTATAAATAAGAGAAACAAATCAAATCTTATTACTTATATGAAAATTGTATCAATATTATACTGGAATAATTAATAGGAAACAAAAAGATTTAATTTTTATCATACTTGTTACAACTGAAATAAATCCTATGACATATGTTCATTGTTAATTAAAATTTGACAAATATTTTAATTTTGAAAATTATTATGTTTTTAGGTACAACAATCTTTAGCTCAGCCTGATATATTGAACAAGTTTCTAAAAAATTACGCATATGTTACTAGAGTGCAAGAAATATTTACTGGTCTATATACATTAGATTTTGTAAGTGATCTATTCATCATTTTATCAGAATGCTTACTTAATTAATTAACAATTATAGATCGGTTAAACTTTCAGTATTTTGCAATCTAAGTAATGTATCTATTAATTTTAATAACAGAATGATGATGGAGAAAAAGCAGTACAAATGGCTATAAATGAACCAAACAAGTTTGTTCTTAAACCACAAAGAGAGGGAGGAGGGAATAACATATATAATGAGAATATAAGGTCGTGGTTAAATTCGATGAAGGAGTCGCAAGAGAGAACAGGGTGGATTCTCATGGATCGCATTTGTCCTCCATTACAGAAAAATTATTTGATACGCGCTGCTCAGGAATCATTATTAGAAGATAATATTGACCTATCGGATGTTATAACAGAACTCGGCATATATGGAGTGATAATAGGGTAAGCACAAATCGGATGACTTGCGTTTTAATAATCACATTATTTGCTAATAAATATACAGATGACATTAAAATAGCATTCTTATAATATTTTATTGTCGTAGGGATAGCAACAATAAGATAGTGCTAAATGAACAAGTTGGACATGTTCTACGAACCAAATCATCGAGCGAAGATGAAGGCGGGATAGTGAAAGGCGTTGGCGCGCTTGATAGTCCCTATTTAATTAGCTGAAATGAGATAAGTCTCTAGGAGAATAATTGCAATTGAATAAATGGTAATCGGTGAATATATACTGTATATCAACTGTCTTCTCATTATAATTATTCTTATGATATTACAGGTATAGGTGAATATCGGATGTGAATTACTGGGAATTAAACGGGTTTTTGGTGCATCAACCTTTCATTTTTTTGTGTATCTATGATGATGTTGCATCTACGTTTTCTAAATAATTTTCAAATGTTAGATTTTTATCATGATTGAATTGAAATTAAAGCATTGTAACAATATCTACAATTTTCATAAAATAACATTAAGCAACGGAATGCAAAACCATACAAAGAATGTTTAATACTTACATTATATATATATATATATATTTAAAAAATGAAATTATTTGTATATAATTGTTAAAACCAACTATTAACAATATAAAAATTTTATTCTGTATTATATTTTACAGAGTATTATATTAAACATTTTACAAAATTGTAAAAACAATATTATATTTTTATGACGTATTACGATAGATAATTCAACGGATAATTCATGTATGAGAATATACATAATGTTGATATAAATGAATGTATGTACAAATTTTTTATAGCCTCTAGTCTTGTATAAAAATTACATCATGCTTGAGCATGTTGCAAATTTGAAATGGAACATGCAAAAACAATTAAGAATAAATATATTTTATATAACAAAAACACTTTATATAGCCATATTTTACTTTTCATCATTTACCCATACCCATGAGGAGAATTTTAACGACTTCGATTCTAGCATTGTCCGCTTGAAAGCGGTTTCCAACATCGAAAATTCTAGTAATTTGGACAATTCGTATTTATATACTGTTTGAGCTCGTGACCGGCCGGACAGAACAAACCAACAAGGGGAACACTTTTAGATTGGAATCCAATAAAGATGTAGCAGATATCAAGCTCTCTCAGCATCTTGATTACGCGAGTAACACGCAATACTCATTAATAGTGAGAGTACAAAACAAATATCAGTTAGCTGCTGAAACGGTGGGCGATATCGAAGTTCTAGACAACATTCCGGTCTTCCGTGATATCAAAAGAGGAAGCGTGTTAGAGAACGAACCCCGAGGAGTTCCTGTGATGCAAGTGCGAGCCATTGACACTGATGAAACGTCCGCTAATAATCAGATTAGCTACGAGTTGGAAAATTCAAGGACCTCTTTGCCATCGACCCGCAAACTGGTAATATCACCACGTTAGTGACATTCGACAGAGAAGTCAAAGATATCTACAATGTAAAAATAATAGCAACGGATAATTCTCCGAGTGCTTTGTTCAGAACCGGCGAGCACAATAAAGGACAACAGGTGTTCCAAATCGAAATCGCTGATAAGAACGACAATCCGCCTCGCTTCACCCGGCAGTGACGGAATGCATAGGCTAAGAAATATTCACGTTTGATATAGATATTGTAGAACATGGCTATACATAACGTAACCCATTTGGTATACTTAACGCATAGCGATTATGATTAAGTACATCCAAGTGTCTGATTGTGAATTACGTACATAATATCTATATATACATTACATTTATAGGCACATTCACCAACAGCGTCTTGTAATTTATAATACTAAACATTAAGAAATGTTTAGTCATGTAAAACATCTTGTTAACTAACTAATAACTTTTTCATTTTTACACATTAACTCTTGAGATATTTCCTCGACTGTAGTTGAATTATTTTAATTTGCGAAATATAGCAACGCGCTTTTTTTGTCTGTCTCTTCGACATCCTTTTCCTCCGAGTATTCATCTGATCTATGTGTGCTATATTCCATTGCAGTCTACAAAAGTTGAATATTTAAATCTGCAATAACTTATTGCATCTGAATAGCGCTCTTAATTAATAGCTGTTTCGTGCATAATCGTAATACTCCACGTGGTTACACAGAAATTTAAATAATACGTATTGTGATTAGACAAATGTAGCTGTATACGACATAGTCGTGTAAGACAATGTCGCGCGTCCAAGTGTAAAATTACTGCTTACCTTCAAAAATTTTTCATCGATAGGATTAACATATTCGTGCTGTCCAGGAGCTAAATCTGTGGCTATCGAGTTGAGTGTTACTTCAACCTCGTCGCTTCGATCATACGAGGGATTTTGGAAGCGAATGCTGCTGCAGCTATTACACAACATTGTACGATATTTTTATATGCGAGTAATAATTGTATATTACACTTAAAGATCGATTTCTAGTTAAATTTAACACTATATAAAATAAATTTGGGACGTACCTTAAATCGCTTGCTGATTTCGATTTTAATCTGTTTTTTTGATAGTAGTAGTAAACACATAACGCCAAAACACAAACTAACAATACGATTATTGTTGTGCTATAAACGCCACTTGTATTCCGTGTATTCCTTGACGAGCTACTGCTTCTAGGAGCATGTTTCACCTCATTCATTGTCGAGCAAGTGCTATTGGACTGTATCGGTTGACCATCTGAACAAATGCATGTTGCGTTGTCCTTCTTCAGAACGCACATATAGTCACAATACTTTCCGTCGCAAGGATTTTTACCTACCGAATAAATACATAATTTAATTTTACTTCGTAATTCTGTTAAGATTAATGTATATACGTGGATAGGATTTTGATTTCGAGATTATTTTTTTTAAATATTATATTTATACCAACCGGAAGGTTGTGTGGAGATATGATGAATCGCAAAATACTTGTGAATATTATTTGTGCCTAGATCTATCGTTTCGCACTGTTTTTTACCATACAGCTTACAACTTTGCAGTTGACCGTTCGAACCCATAAACCAGTAAAGCGACTGCTCATACATACCGATGCCTAACGGACGATGTATCTAAAAAAAAGCAAGGAATATATTTACAAAGAGCATGCGAAATGCTTATATTTTATATAAAATGTTTTTGTTGTAAGAGAACGGATTGACATAATGAACCTATTAACATACATTTGTTAGTAAGAACGTGCTATTTTGGCTTCCATCCAAATTAGATGATTCAATGGTTCTCAGGTAACTGTCCGACCAATATAATTTAGATTTTATATGATCGATTACCATCCCGGTCACGAAGCCTGTATGAGAATTGATCATCTTTATGTCCAAGCCCATCATATCTGCTCGATATATTTTGCTGGACGGCTGGACCGTATCCCAAGTGATTTGAGTCCAGAATAGCAATCTACAATATCAAGAACGATTTTGAAATCTAAAATTCTAATGTCATATTGATGTCTATTAAATTGACATAAATCCGTTAAATAAACGACTGATAAAATAAGAAAACTGCAAATAGAATAAAAAAGAATTACTTGTTAATCGGGTCAACTATAAGGGACACTACTTTTGCCTTATTATCTTCTATCTTGACCAGCGTCGCACATATTTGTTTCTCCAAATCGCATACCTTTAATTAATTAATTAAATAAATATTCAGATCACGATATTCTTTTATTGACTTCATGTTGAAAAGAAGTTATATACCTTAATCGTATTCGGCCGGCCGTTATCAATAACGTAGACGTTACCAGTAATCCAATCGACTGCGAGTGCCTGCGGATGCTCAACAATCCTAACTGTGCTTATTTCCTTCGTTGCAACGTTGATTTTTTTAATAGTGCCGAACTCATCTGCAATCATGTTTTTCCTCAATATATAATCAGATAATGCAAAATTCTTTTGAAAGACGCTTCCAATCTGTTATTGGATGGGAATTCTTTGGATCTTTATGTCCTCCAGACATATTGTGTATTAATAAATGACTCGATACATAAGATTGAAACAAGAGACTAACCGCTACTCCAATAAGCAGTGTCGTGGATCGCGTTCACGTCGAGACCGCTTACACTCGAGTCCGTTAATGAATCAATTATTTCAACGAAGTGTAAATTAGACGAGATCCTCCTAATATCATTCTCACTGGCGGTAATGAATTCCATTGTCGGTCCTAAATAATTGTCAATGATGTTTATTACTTTAAATGACTTGCACAAACGTTTAATTAAGATCACTTACCGATAGCTCTGCAAGAAACTTGGTCATAACGGGGAATATATCCGTCGTAGCACGAGCATTCGTAAGAGCCCACAGTGTTCCGACAAATTTGCGAGCAAACGTCCTGTTCGCATTCGTTTATGTCCTCGCAAGAAATCATATCGGCAGCCAAGCGATATCCATCCTGACAGCCGCAAGCTGCGCCTAATGGTGTCTTGTAACATACACCTTTACAATAATTGTCCCTCCTCGTACAGGCGCTCTCTACACATAAAAATATAACGCATCTGTGAATAGCGTATATTAATATAGCGTTATATACTAATATACAAAATATAATTTTCTTAGATATATAATTTTCTGTCTCTTTTAATTCGTCAATATGTGGTAGTTTAAAACTGTATAATATAATAGTATAATATACGTGTATAATATAAGTATATTTCATAAACTTATAGTGAAGAAAAGATGATTTCCACGAATTTTTCAAAGGCAAAAAACACTCCGGATACTTTGTTAAATTTCTCATCAAAATGATATTTTTGGCAGGGACAGTTTTAATAGCGCAGGAAAGATTGACTACGTACGGCATTTTCCGTTTTCATCGCTACCGTCTGGACAATCTCGATTACCGTCGCATACTTTGCTGTATGGCAGACAAGTGCCGGCAAAACACTTGAATTCGTCACATTTGCCAGATTCGGTGATCATCTTTTTATTGCCGTCGCAGTTCTTCTCATCTGAATTGTCGCCGCAATCGTCGTCCTTGTCGCATACCCAAAACTCCCGAATGCACTTCTTATTGTCGCAGGCAAAATATCCCTCGGAACAAAGATTGCAATCGTGCTCGTCATCGTGTCCTGGACAGTCATCTACGCCGTTGCATCTGTAAAAAAAAATCAATGTACACAGCACATTTTTAGGATTGAGATTGTAGTTTTCTTCCAAGAATACGCTGTGACTATTTGCCTGCGCAGCAGTCCGTAATTAAAAAAAAATCTTCACGAAAAAAGTTAAAATAACGTTCCAAAATATTCGTACATATTGTTCACCGATCCACGCTTATATATTTTAAAACGATCGACTCACCTTACTTTTTTCGGGAGACATAAATTAGTGTTCAAACAGTGATACTCATTCGCGGTGCAATTAACCATGTAATTTAGTTCACTTGAGCAATGTCTCTCGTCGCTGCCATCGTGACAATCGTCGATGCCGTCGCACTTCAGCGAAAGAGATATGCAATTATCATTGGCGCATTGGAAATACCCATCTTGACATCGGTTCGTTGATATTGAACTGATATTGACGATTGGGTATTGTTGCTTACAGTGTGCTTCATCCAATCCATCCATGCAATCGGGCTTGAATACAAACACGATTATATAAAATGATATTAATATATGTTGCAAATGAAGAAATCAATCAAAAAGCTTATATATTTTGGTAAGAAAAATGGTCGTTTCTACCCATTTTGTTCTGCAACTTCCTTGCAAGACAACAAGTTATTAACGTTCGGTTTCTTTTCTTTACAGACCGAAGTAAATACAGCAGGTGCATATTAATCGTATAAAGTATTAACATAATTGTTATCTACCTGGCCGTCGCATACGAAACTGTTCGGAATGCAATTACCCTCGTTGCACATGAATCTGTCTGGAGCGCACGTGCGCGATTGGCAATAATTAAATTGCTCATCGCTATAATCGCCACAATCGAAAACGCCATTGCATGCTTTGGCATCCAGTATACAAGTTCCATCGCGACATTGAAATTCATCTAAAAGAAACATACGTTAAGCGAATAAACGACTGTATGAGTTTGATCAAAGTGCATTCACAAAGAGAAAGATCACGAGTCTGTTCAGATATTCGTTCAATGTTCGCTTCGTTTGATAAGATAGAACAAGAATGCATGTGTAACGTGTTTGTCACTGTAATTACTTTTTCTGCACTTCGGTTTTTTGCAGTTCTCCTCGTCCGACTGATCGGCGCAATCAAAATGCGAGTTACAACGACCTTTCGAACTGATGCACTCGCCGTTTTTACACATGAACTGATCTTCCTTGCAACGTTTCCCCTTTTCCTTGCAATCTATCGTCTCGTCTTCACCGTTCGGGCAATGCGCGATACCGTCGCACCTAAGTTGCAGATTCCAAAGATATTCATAATATTCACGTCACATACGGAATCCATAAGAAACAGAATAATAAATATTTCTCAAGTTTGTAGAAAAAAAAATTAAGTACAAAGATGCGGAAATTCAAGACAAGTTAGCCAATATTGATAAATTCGTAAAAAGAATAACATATTAAAATGTGTCATAACTGAACATTATAATTGTCAAAGTATCGACAATCTCTAGATAATGAACCTATTATCTTTTATTTTGGATTATTATTTTATTATGGATTATGCATAAAAATGCTAATTAAACATACAATTGCTCCTTTTTTATGCACACGTTGTGCTCGCTGCATTTATATTCGTTCTTAGGACATTCATGATGCAAAATGCACGTACGATTGTCATTTAATGATAGCTCCATTCCGGGAGGACAAGCACAAATCTGGAAGTTTAATCATCACGTAAAAATTACCTTAAATTTCTTCGACAATAATATAGTAATAATATAGTATCGTGGATAAGATGACATCGAAGTACCAACGTTTTAATTGCATAGGCAAGGAGGAGGCTATTTGAGTCAGTTAAAAAAAAATTGGATAAAAGATTTTTAAGGCAGAAAGGGACTTTTCAAGGGTAAGGAGGCTTTTTGAATTATGGAGCTTTTTAGCTTTCTGTCTCGAAAATTTTCTATTTGATTTTGTCTTTAACCGACTCGAATAGCCTCTTCTTACCTTATGAGATGCTCGCATTAATCGAATAATTAGCACATGAATGTATCGCCCTCATGCATTGACTTTGCATACTTACAAATGAAGTAATGGAGGAAAGCAAACACACGTGTGAGCAATTTCCATTATTTTTCTGACAATCGTGCTCCTGTTTAGCATCTTTGCGCAAAGTTGCCACAAGTGGCATCGTTGATCGAACAGTAAGGTCATCGGGTATATCTAAAAAGATATCATTTTATTGACTATCCATCCTATGTGTATACATTCTACGTTATTGAACAAGCATTAATCAAACTCACGGAACGCAACAGCCTTATGGTTCGAAGCTGCTTTAAAACTTGTCCAGTATAATGCTTTCGGTTTCAATCCGTTTATTTCAGTCCAAAAAATATTGTCACCGGCGACAGTAAGACTTTTAAGCGTCTTCAATCCAGTACGAAAAACATGCGTGTCTAAAAATTTGATGCTGGATATTATCACAATATTCGTATTTTTAGAAATAAAATATTGCAAATATACATATAATGATATATATCATAAAATTTAATTTATTAATTCAATAATATATATTTCAAAGTCTATCTCTGTGAAACAAGATCCAAAATAAAAATAAAAACTAAAATACAAACCGTTATTCGAGTAAGATAAGATGGAACCAGCTTTCGAATCACTCAGAAAGAGTGTTCTACTGTCTCTATCGTAGTACATTAGTGTGTGTATACCTTCCAAGTTCTGCATAACTAACTTTCTTTCACCAAGTCCGTCCATTCTCATTTCATATATATAATAGTCGTTGTTCGTCGTTAGCCGCCATTCTGACATTTCTCTTACTTTTAGGAACAGTACGAACATCTTGCTACAATATATAATATGCAATATTATATATTATGTATAACTGCTTTATTAACAAACACTGATCACCATCTCGTAAATGATAAGTATATATAATCAATTTAACGCCGTACCTTTCTTCGGGCGCCAATGCAATAGATAAAGGACGATCTTGAAAATAATGAATGACCGTCATTGCCAAGGTTTTTACATTGTATACCTCGATAGAGTTGTTTCGTGTATTTGAAATATACAAGTTATTGCCAATGTAATCAAATGCTACCCCTTCATATGCCGTATGGATCCTCATAATGTTTTCAAAAGTATTGCTGACTGGGTCATAGCGCATGACGTCTGATGCAAGTCTGTATTTTACCTGTGTAGTCTTATATATAAGCACCTGGCCTAAAAAAGTTTTAATTATTAAAAAAAAGTTAACACTAAAAATCGATTGTTAGAGATCGCTGCCTGTAACATTTTTGGTAAAATAGCAATTCTGATATACCAGAGAGCGGATCCGATAACATGTTCTGTACGTGGGATAGTGAATTTGAGATATTTGTCACTTTCGGCTTTCCCAACCATTCATGATAGTAATTTATAAATGCTTTGTCTGTAACGATCAACAAATGCTGCTTCTTCTTGCTATCTGAAATTATACTTTTATGCTTACTTAAAAATAATTAGAATTCGTTAACATTAACAATCTCAATTTTTCTAACGCGATATATGCATTAATATGTTCTAAAGATTTGGTGTTTTTCCTTGTTTTGCCAAATTTACCTCGACAAGTATGATTGTCGGCATTTAATTCCTTATCCAAAGTACAAGCGCACGTGTATCCTTTCTTCTGATTCAGCAAGCACAATTGAGAACACGGGTTGGACTTACATGGATTATCAATCTGAAATTCGATTAAATGATAATGACAGGCCTTTTACGACGTATTTTTTGTAATGGGGAAAGTATATAATCTCATAGTACGATGCGTACCTTGAGCTTTATCGCTGAGTGATCGATATGTATGCCATAAGGTTTATTTTGCGTTCGATGTAAGATGCGCCAATTCTTTCCAGAAAATTTATTGCAGGACTGTATCGTATTAGATCCCCAATCGCTCCAATATAATGTATTTTCGAAGACCCCCAACGCGTATGGCTCTTGAATTATATCATGTTGTACGATCTGCGAATAATTGAATTATAAATTCAAAATTCAAAATCTCAATTATATCTTAAAATATTATATAATAAGAGAAAAGAGCCAAGCACTTACTCTTCGATCAGTGCCATCTAAGCGTATTGATTCGACTATATTTGACTTAGAATCCACCCAATATAATCGATCATTTGGATAGTCAATAGTCAGGCTTTTCGGCCAGCTTAATTTTTCAGAGATAAATGTGCGAATGTTTTTGCCGTCCATTCCCGCCACTGCTATACGTCCATTGGAATCGCCATCGCTCCAATACATTTTTCTATAAATGTAATACACGCTCAGTATATTTACTTTATTATTTACTTTATTATACGTCTATGTTCTAAATTAAAATTTAGAAAGCTAATTTAATGGTTAATCGAGGCTACGAATAAAAATTATTTTATTTGTATTTTATAAAATAATGTTATATTGTTAATTAAATTTTACTTGTAAAACTCAAATTTCTAGAGTTCTTAGAATAGATTAGATTAGATACGAAATAGAATAGATTAGAATAGATTTAAAATAAAATATTTCTACAAATATCACTAATATTAAGAACTAATAGTAGTCCTCTGTAAGCTCATGAGCGATAAAGCAACTAGTAAAATTTAAGACTTTTTCTCTCTCTCTCTCTCTCTCTCTCTCTCTCTCTCTTCTTATAAAATCGTTTGCTTGTTACAACAGAATTTGAGCATAATTTTTACAAGGTGATATTTACCCACGGGTTGGTAATAAAGTGATTCCGGTTGGTTTAACAAGTCCATTGACTAATACAGTGCAGTTCGTGTCATTGGTGCAAACTCCAATACGATTGTAACCCTCATCCGTAAAATATATATTCTCCGTGATCCAATCTATGGCTATTCCCGATATCATCGACAAGCCTTTATATAAAAAAGAAATATAAAATTTAGAAGATATAATGGAAAATTGTATATTATACGATTTTTATTTTAAAATATGATATTTTAAAAAACTTGTTCTACAAAAAATAGACGCATAATTTTATATATTAATTTAACTATAATTGTTAGAATTATTGCAGCAATATAATTAATATTGTCACAAATTATAAAAAATATAATAATCAATAATTATTATATTTATTATAATTTTCATTATACATATATTGACAATTATAATTTTTATTATGTTATTTTATTTTATATTGCCAAATTAAGCAAATAGCACGTGTTAGAAAGTTATTTCTGCTTATCGCTTTGCAAAGGCTCTCTCTCTCTCTCTCTCTCTCTCTCTCTCTCTCTGTAATTATATCTTACATATTAAATGTCATTAATACGATGCCTACCTGTTGTAACGATGACTTCGCGACGACTCGCATGAAATCCAATTTCTCTTACAATGGTTTCGCTGTTTTCTTCCATATCCGACCAATATGTGACATCGTCGTTTGTAGTAACTGCGACCGCACGATTTAAGTTTATCGCTAATGTAAAGGTAATTTTCGAGTCGACATACATTCCCTTGACCGAGGTGCTTGTGGAGAACGTCAGCGTAGCCTCACCACCTAAATTTCACAGAAATGTATCGCGTTTTTATAAAATCTAATATAAAATAAATACGCGCCGTCGCACGTTACTCGCAAATTAATTTACCACGCGCTTTGCAAGTTTTCTTGTCGTTAAGCAGGGAGTAATCCTCTTGACACTGGCATTTATACGATCCTAGAGAATTTATGCATTCTTGATCGCATATGCCATAAATTTGACACTCGTCGATGTCTACAAAACAAAAAAATTATTAAACGAACGAGATATAATTCTCACGCCTTTATCACTTTTATCTGTCACAGATTTACCTTTGCAAGTGCGATTATTATTTTGTAATGTATAACCCGGTTTACAGGTACACACACTTCCTTTAGGAGTAGCCTGGCATTCGTGGTGGCATTTTGCTGATGTGCAATTAGATGATGTACCTGAAAGAAAATTGAATAATGTAATATTATAACAAGTAATATTATATATTATCACGCCAAGATTATAAAGACTTAATTGTAATTAAAAACAAAGGCAATAATAATTAAAATGCGTGGTGATAAAGATGGTGCAGTAAATTAGTAAATAAAACATGTTAAAATAAAACGTAGCATACTCACAACCAGCACCTTCATCTGACCCATCGCCACAGTCGTCCTTTTTATTGCATACTGCGTTAAGAGCTATGCATCGTTGATTTCCACACAAGTATTGGGACTTCTCAGTTTTACAGTCGCTCGCGGATGATGTTTTATTTGCGCCTGAAAAAACCACAAAGGAACATGTAAAACAAAATTCTTTTTATATAATAATTATACAATTTCCGTATCATCTTAATTAATCTTGACATATTTTACAGAATGAAGTCACCCTCTTGAGTAACCTTCAAAAGGTTTTAATCACTCGTTATTAAAAATTATTATTTAAGTTTATTAAAAAGTTGTTAACAAAAGAAGTTTCATAAATAGAATATAATTTTTACATGGGTTTGCAATTTCGACGCAAAAAGCAGATCCATCCCATATCGTTCGATGCTTGTATTATACTTATTATTTACGATTTGCGTGGAAAGTTAAAAAAATGTGGAACCGTACAATGATAGGCCTCAATTCGCACTGCAAGCAGTGGATGGTATAAGGTAAATCTCTTTTTGCGTGGAAATTGCAAAACCATGTAAAAATTACATTCTATTTACAAAACTTCTTTTGTTAATAACTTTGGGATGGACTTTGCTTCGCATAGAAAGTTGGAAATCTAAGTGGAATTGTGATAGAACAATTGATAGTTATATATGGGACGACAATTTTATTCAACATTTAATTAATCTAATGGATATATCGAATTCACTGTATTCAAAAATGCATTCATCATGTACATTCTTTTAAACATAAATTCAGTGAAATAGTTTGTGAAGTGGTAATCGCGTATAAACAGAGGCATCATGCATCACACAAGTGAATGGGTGGGAATGTAGAAAGAGGGAAGTATTATACGTGTACTGTTAATCATTTTTTAATATACACTTGAGTGTCGAAAAAAATTAAGTTTCATTTATAAAACTTATTTGTTAGTAACTATATAATAAAGAATGAGTCATGGCTAAAACCTTCTGAAGGCTACCCTCTAATTAATGTCTATATATATCAATATGTAATATATAATATCAATATATGATATATGATATATGTATATATATAATATATAATATATGTCAAAGTCATAAGAAATGGTTCTTCATTCGGTATATTTACCGAACACAATTTCTATATTGTTCTATTATTATTAATAATCTATATTTATAAAAATTTACTGCAATTCCATTCGTCGCTGCCATCGGGGCAATCCTTGCTGCCGTCGCAAACAAATTCTTGAAGTACGCAATGTTGGTCGTTACACCGGAACCTGTCGGTGCAATTCAACTGGGCAACAAAAACATAATTGCGAATTTATTATTATTTTATTTCAAGAAGATTGGTGCAAGTAGAAAAGTAAGTAGAAATATAAATGATAACACGCGGAAAATCCGAGCCGATTCACTTACGTCACGCACGCAATTATCGTACTCATCACTTCCATCCAGGCAATCCTTCACTACATCGCAAAATTTTGCTTCTGGTATGCACTCTTTATTGTTTTTGCATTTGTATTGATTTTTTTCGCATGTAAAACGAACAGATGGCTAAAACAAAAGATATATATGTTCCTCGGTACTTCGTGCACCCGTACTTATTAATTGTGTTGCGTGTCCAACGTAACGTTAAGCATAAGAAATAAGACATTATTCTTTCGATTGAACTTTATTCAGACATTGATATAATATATAATTCAAGCGAATGTTATATCATGCATAGAGCTATTCCTCTTACGTAACAGGAATGTAACGGAAACTGAGTTTTTTAAGTATCTAAAGATGAAGCATATTGTTTTAAACAATTCTTTATTTTGCAATATCTTTTTCAAAAGATAAAAAACTTTTTTTGGGGAAATAATCCGTCGAAGAAATTAATTAAAAAAATTAACTAAAAGCTAAAAGCAAAGACTTTAAAATTTTTAGCATAAAAAAAGTATATAATGGTTAGACATATGATTTGCAGTTAAAGATTCTTGGGAGCGTGTACTGGAATTTTAAGGTAAGAAATTGCAGCGTATGATGTGCGATTTATTTGTAAGAAATACAAGCTATTTGTCTTAAAAACCTATATCTTGATCAATATCGTAGACTTATAATAAAAATTTTGATGCGTAACTAGCGATAAATAACATGAGCTGTATAATACTCACTTTGTTATCGAAATCATCAAATTCGTCGTAATAGTATGCGTCGCAGTTTTTTTCATCCGAACCATCTTTGCAGTCTTTAAACTCATCGCATCGGAATCCTAACCATACGCACTCGCCATCGTCGCACGGCCACTTGCCGGGTGAGCATTTGGGTATATAATTTTTCGACGCTTAAAACACAATTTTTGTTACATTGTCGGGGTATTTTGAAATACAAATAAAAAAATAATATAGCTGCAGGTAGACTTATTCTGATACGTCAGCAAAGCAAATTCGAACGAAAAACGGGCATGTCAAAAAAATTAATTTGAGATATTGAATAAAAGTTTTGTCTTATAGAAATATTGTCTTACCTGGAATGTGACATTTAGAAAGACATAAAAAGCTGCATGTAAACAACAGCACCACAAGACGAGACATAATCTGCAAACGAATACGTTAAAACTTAATTCCGTTAAAACTTAATTAATATAAAATAAATTATTAGGATTTACTATAATTATTTGTTGCTTTTCTAATTGTTTTTTCATCAAATCACTTTAATACCTTGAATATGCATCAATAATAAACCCCATATTTCTAATAACTTTTCTGTTGAAGAAATCAGCCGAGATCAATCATGAGACGTGGTACTTACGATAAACAAATTTGTAATAATGAATTTAACGTGGTGTGATAAATTTAATGTGATAAATGTATAATCATGATTCGAACGATTCAAAAAATTTGAATATTTTTTTGGAGAATCAAATCCAAATTTATGAACAAATCCGAATTCTGTTTCTCGAGGTTCAGTAATCAATTCTTGAAAAAAAATTTAATTGTATGTCATCTGGGTATTAAATAAAAAAAAGTTACGTATTATTCAAGTGTGAAAGTGTTTTGAAAAGAAATCGCATTCAACTAGAGATTTTTAAGCTGCAGCATTCAAATCACTATTTATAATATAATATTATAAAAAATCTATAATAATATATAATTGTAGTATTTTTATTATAAATTCTACAACAGAAATTATACAACCTAATAATCAAGGTAGATTAAATGAAAAGTTATAATATTTATCACATAATCAACATGTAATAAATCTAATAAATTGCAAACAACCATTAAAAAGTTGTATTAAACATAAAAGTAAAATTGTGTTTATGTTTAATTATATTATCTGAAATATTAAATTAATGAATTTTATGAATAGTATATTATACTATCTACACAAAGTCAATTACAAATGTAAAGAAATTTTGATCAGAAATTCTCCAAAGATTGATGATATTTACGTCTTATCTTTGACATTATATCCTGCTTTTCACTCATGAAAAAATACAGCATAAACGAAAAGCGACTAATTACGATACTCATAACGAAAATTCTACTAACTAATCACATTTCTTCAAATATCTTTAAATATATTTTCTTCAAATATATTTATAAATCTCTTGCAAAATTAAAATTGAAATTAATAAATTGTCAATCAAGAAATGAACACACACGTAAAATGATTGAAATTTAAAGTGTCATATGTTACGATGCTAAATTTTTATAAATATACTGTATATTAAATTTATATTCAAATATTTAAATATACTACGTTATATTACGTTCTTTAAATATTAAAATGCAATATTTTATTACCGTGGATATATTTTAAATGTCGTACAAATGGTCCGATCAAAAATTGTTGCATTTAATTATAAATGTATAATTTTGTTAAAATAACGTGCATATTTATTTTGGGAGAGTGCGATGTGTAACGCAAATTTTATTAAAAAAAGAAAAATGTGTACTCACAGTGAATGGAGGTTCTTGTATACATGTAAGGCTGAAATATAATTTTTGTATTTTAAAAGAAGAAAACACGTCTGGATGTGGTTGCGACGCCGGTTGAAGCGACTCTGATACGTTGGACGTGGGACCCGAATACGTTCGTACGAAGTTTCTTGTTTCCACCACACGGGAATATTATCAAAACTTGAAAGGTCGTTGCTGACAACTTAGGACAACACCTCTAGAAATCTCAAATAATAGATACTTGACGATGAGATATATATTAAAATTCTTTCAGTTATTTCTCGAAATTAATTCAATATAAAAACAATTTTACTTTTAATTTTAATATAACTTTTTAATGATTTAACGATTTACAATTTATTAAATTTATCACATGTTGATTATCATATCTAAAATGTAATAAAGATTATAATTTTTCGTCTTGATCTATCTTGATTTTTTTCCCGAAATCCTCATTCTTATGGAAAAAGTTACTGTAGTTGCGAAAAAAGCACACAAAACTTTAGCAATTAACTCTGTAATATTTACTATAGTTTCGTGTACTTTTTTTCAAAACTACAGTAGTCTTTCCGTAGTAATTTTCCGTAGGGGCAGCCAAACGTATGGAAATTTTACAGAGATATAATAATAAAGATTGGAGCAAATTTAAAATTTCGAGAAATATATGTAAAACTGGAAATACATAACATTTTAATAAATAAAATAGGAATAATCGATTTCTATTTGACGAATCGACAAACGCGAAGAAATCTGAGAAAATATTGTCTTATATGGATTAATTAATGTTGGTTTTATTTTACAATTGTCATTTTAAATAAGATGTAATAACATTCAATCGTATTGCATAGTGAGCGAAATATCAAATAGAAAAAAATTGGTAAAATTTATAAGATATCCCAATTAATTGTAATTATTTATCGGGTTAGTCGCGAGCTCTCTCGATAAATACGCTACTGCTTGAAGAAAATAAAAGCCGATCGAGTGCCCGGCAGTGCCATTGCCATATGAATTGCCATAATTTATATCAGGAAGTATGCCGCGTTGCTTGATAAAGTCCATGGCGCGTTATCATAAGACGAACAATTCGAGCGAAAGTATATCTTCATCTTTTGTCGATATATTCTTTACGACAATTTTCTGCGGACCATTAAAATTATTCAGGCCTAATGTACATCCAGACGAGCCGAGCTTCATTATCGGCTATGGAATATCCATGGCATGTGCTCGACACGTGTCTCTGTAAGAGTATCATTGGAATTACGAATTGCTCGCGGTCGTTACTTCAACCTTGACTATTGTCACAATAATAATAAACAGGCTGCGGATATCCATGCCGAGAGTCTCTTATCCTCACGTGATCCTCCCGAGAGTTTTGCCGAATAAATATATAGATTATCAAAAAATAAATACCGAGAAGATACATTTTCAGGAGCCATACAAACGCAATAGGGTTGTAGCTAAATAAATGTGCAACGGAATTTTTACGTATCTCTTTTATTTCTCGTTAAACAATTATACCTTTCCATTTATTCTGCTGACTGAAGAGGAAGGAAGAGAAATGTTAATTTTTCTCGTTAGACGCAAGAAGGACGTACTTCAAAACTTGAAGATTAATTACTAACTGTCGATATGTTTAATACTTACATTATATATATATATAAAATAAAATATTTGTATATAATTGTTAAAACTAACTATTAACAATATAAAAATTTTATTCTGTATTATATTAAATATTTTACAAAATTGTAAAAACAATATTATATTTTTATGACGTATTACGATAGATAATTCAACGGATAATTCATGTATGAGAATATACATAATGTTGATATAAATGTTGATGTTGATATAAATGAATGTATGAACAAATTTTTTATAGCCTATAGTCTTGTATAAAAATTACATCATGCTTCAGCATGTTGCAAATTTGAAATGGAACATGCAAAAACAATTGAGAATAAATATATTTTACATAACAACACTTTATATAGCCATATTTTACTTTTCATCATTTACCCATACCCATGGGGAGAATTTTAACGACTTCGATTCTAGCATTGTCCGTTTGAAAGCGGTTTCCAACATCGAAAATTCTAGTAATTCGGACAATTCGTATCTACTGTTTGAGCTCGTGACCGGCCGGACAGAACAAACCAACAAGGAGAACACTTTTAGATTGGAATCCAATAAAGATGTAACAGATATCAAGCTTTCTCAGCATCTTGATTACGAGAGTAACAGGCAATACTCATTAATAGTGAGAGTACAAAACAAGTATCAGTTAGCTGCTGAAACGGTGGTCGATATCGAAGTTCTAGACGTAAATGACAACATTTCGGTCTTACGTGATATCAAAAGAGGAAGCGTGTTAGAGAACGAACCCCGAGGAGTTCCTGTGATGCAAACTGCGAGCCATTGACATTGATGGAACATCCGCTAATAATCAGGTTAGCTACAAGTTGGAGAACTTCAAGGACCCCTTTGCCATCGACCCGCAAACTGGTAATATCACCACGTTAGTGACATTCGACAGAGAAGTCAAAGATATCTACAATGTGAAAATAATAGCAACGGATAATTCTCCGAGTGCTTTGTTCAGAACCGGCGAGCACAATAAACGACAACAGGTGTTCCAAATCGAAATCGCTGATAAGAACGACAATCCGCCTCGCTTCACCCGGCAGTGACGGAATGCGTAGACTAAGAAATATTCACGTTTGATATAGATATTGTAGAACATGGCTATACATAACGTAACCTATTTGGTATACTTAACGCATAGCGATTATGATTAAGTATATCCAAGTGTCTGATTGTGAATTACGTACATAATATCTATATATACATTACATTTATAGGCACATTCACCAACAGCGTCTTGCTATTTATAATACTAAACATTAAGAAATGTTTAGTCATGTAAAACATCTTGTTAACTAACTAATAACTTTTTCATTTTTACACATTAACTCTTGAGATATTTCCTCGACTGTAGTTGAATTATTTTAATTTGCGAAATATAGCAACGCGCTTTCTTTGTCTGTCTCTTCGACATTCTTTTCCTCCGAGCATTCATCTGATCTCTGTGTGTTATATTCCATTGCAGTCTACAAAAGGATGTTGAATATTTAAATCTGTAATAACTTATTGCATCTGAATAGCGCTCTTAATTAATAGCTGTTTCGTGCATAATCGTAATACTCCACGTGGTTACACAGAAATTTAAATAATACGTATTGTGATTAAACAAATGTAGCTGTATACGACATAGTCGTAAGACAATATCGCGCGTCCAAGTGTGAAATTACTACTTACCTTCAAAAATTTTTCATCGATAAGATTAACATATTCGTGCTGTCCAGGAGCTAAATCTGTGGCTATCGAGTTGAGTGTTACTTCAACCTCGTCGCTTCGATCATACGAGGGATTTTGGAAGCGAATGCTGTTGCAGCTATTACACAACATTGTACGATATTTTTATATGCGAGTAATAATTGTATATTACACTTAAAGATCGATTTCTAGTAAAATTTAACACTAAAATAAATTTGGGACGTACCTTAAATCGCTTGCTGATTTCGATTTTAATCTGTTTTTTTGATAGTAGTAGTAAACACATAACGCCAGAATACAAACTAACAATACGATTATTGTTATGCTATAAACGCCACTTGTATTCCGTGTATTCCTTGACGAGCTACTGCTTCTAGGAGCATGTTTCACCTCATTCATTGTCGAGCAAGTGCTATTGGACTGTATCGGTTGACCATCTGAACAAATGCATGTTGCGTTGTCCTTCTTCAGAACGCACATATAGTCACAATACTTTCCGTCGCAAGGATTTTTACCTACCGAATAAATACATAATTTAATTTTACTTCGTAATTCTGTTAAGATTAATGTATATACGTGGATTTGGTTTCGAGATTATTTTTCTTAAATATTATATTTATACCAACCGGAAGGTTGTGTGGAAATATGATGAATCGCGAAATACTTGTGAATATTATTTGTGCCTAGATCTATCGTTTCGCACTGTCTTTTACCATACAGCTTACAACTTTGCAGTTGACCGTTCGAACCCATAAACCAGTAAAGCGACTGCTCATACATACCGATGCCTAACGGACGATATATCTAAAAAAAAAAGCAAGGAATATGTTTACAAAGAGCACGCAAAATGCTTATATTTTATATAAAATGTTTTTGTTGTAAGAGAACGGATTGACATAATGAACCTATTAACATACATTTGTTAGTAAGAATGTGCTATTTTGGCTTCCATCCAAATTAGATGATTCAATGGTTCTCAGGTAACTGTCCGACCAATATAATTTAGATTTTATATGATCGATTACCATCCCGGTCACGAAGCCTATATGAGAATTAATCATCTTTATGTCCAAGCCCATGATATCTGCTCGATATATTTTGCTGGACGGCTGGACCGTATCCCAAGTGATTTGAGTCCAGAATAGCAATCTACAATATCAAGAACGATTTTGAAATCTAAAATTCTAATGTCATATTGATGTCTATTAAATTGACATAAGTCCCTTAAATAAACGACTGATAAAATGAGAAAACTGCAAATAGAATAAAAAAGAATTACTTGTTAATCGGGTCAACTATAAGGGACACTACTTTTGCCTTATTATCTTCTATCTCGACCAGCGTCGCACATATTTGTTTCTCCAAATCGCATACCTTCAATTAATTAATTAAATAAATATTCAGATCACGATATTCTTTTATTGACTTCATGTTGAAAATAAGTTATATACCTTAATCGTATTCGGCCGGCCGTTATCAATGACGTAGACGTTACCAGTAATCCAATCGACTGCGAGTGCCTGCGGATGCTCAACAATCCTAACTGTGCTTACTTTCTTCGTTGAAACGTTGATTTTTTTAATAGTGCCGAACTCATCTGCAATCATGTTTTTCCTCAATATTTAATCAGATAATGCAAAATTCTTTTGAAAGACGCTTCCAATCTGTTATTGGATGGGAATTCTTTTGATCTTTATGTCCTCTAGACATATTGTGTATTAATAATTGACTCGATACATAAGATTGAAACAATTAAGAGACCAACCGCTACTCCAATAAGCAGTGTCGTGGACCGCGTTCACGTCGAGACCGCTTACACTCGAGTCCGTTAATGAATCAATTATCTCAACGAAGTGTAAATTAGACGAGATCCTCCTAATATCATTCTCACTGGCGGTAATGAATTCCATTGTCGGTCCTAAATGATTGTCAATGATGTTTATATACTTTAAATGACTTGCACAAACGTTTAATTAAGGTCACTTACCGATAGCTCTGCAAGAAACTTGGTCATAACGGGGAATATATCCGTCGTAGCACGAGCATTCGTAAGAGCCTACAGTGTTCCGACAAATTTGCGAGCAAACGTCCTGTTCGCATTCGTTTATGTCCTCGCAAGAAATCATATCGGCAGCCAAGCGATATCCATCCTGACAGCCGCAAGCTGCGCCTGACGGTGTTTTGTAACATACACCTTTACAATAATTGTCCCTCCTCGTACAGGCGCTCTCTACACATAAAAATACAACGCATCTGAATAGCGTATATTAATATAGCGTTATATACTAATATACAAGATATAATTTTCTTAGATATATAATTTTCTGTCTCTTTTAATTCGTCAATATGTGGTGGTTTAAAACTGTATAATATAATAGTATAATATACGTGTATAATATAAGTATATTTCATAAACTTATAGTGAAGAAAAGATTTCCACGAATTTTTCAAAGGCAAAAAACACTCGAGATACTTTATTAAATTTCTCATCAAAATGATATTTTTGACAGGGACAGTTTTAATAGCGCAAGAAAGATTAACTACGTACGGCATTTTCCGTTTTCATCGCTACCATCCGGACAATCTCGATTACCGTCGCATACTTTGCTGTATGGCAGACAAGTGCCGGCAGAACACTTGAATTCGTCACATTTGCCAGATTCGGTGATGATCTTTTTATTACCGTCGCAATTCTTCTCATCTGAATTGTCGCCGCAATCGTCGTCCTCGTCGCATACCCAAGACTCCGGCATGCACTTCTTATTGTCGCAGGCAAAATATCCCTCGGAACAAAGATTGCAATCGTGCTCGTCATCGTGTCCCGGGCAGTCATCTACGCCGTTGCATCTGTAAAAAAAAATCACTGTACACAGCACAAGGATTGAGATTGTAGTTTTTTTCCAGGAAATCGCTGTGACTATTTGCCTGCGCAGCAAAGTCCGCAATTAAAAAAAAAATCTTCACGAAAAGAGTTAAAATAACGTTCCAAAATGTTCGTACATATTGTTCACCGATCCACGCTTATATTTTAAAACGATCGACTCACCTTACTTTTTTCGGGAGACATAAATTGGTGTTCAAACAGTGATACTCATTCGCGGTGCAATTAACCATATAATTTAGTTCACTTGAGCAATGTCTCTCGTCGCTGCCATCGTGACAATCGTCGATGCCGTCGCACTTCAGCGAAAGAGATATGCAATTATCATTAGCGCATTGGAAATACCCATCTTGACATCGGTTCGTTGATATTGAACTGATATTGACGATTGGGTATTGTGGCTTACAGTGTGCTTCATCCAATCCGTCCATGCAATCGGGCTTGAATACAAACACGATTATATAAAATGATATTAATATATGTTGCAAATGAAGAAATCAATCAAAAAGCTTATATATTTTGGTAAGAAAAGTGGTCGTTTCTACCCATTTTGTTCTGCAACTTCTTTGCAAGACAACATGTTATTAACGTTCGGTTTCTTTTCTTTACATAACGAAGTAAATACAGCAGGTGCATTAATCGTATAAAGTATTAACATAATTGTTATCTATACCTGGCCGTCGCATACAAAACTCTTCGGAATGCAATTACCCTCGTTGCACATGAATCTGTCTGTAGCGCACGTGCGCGATTCGCAATAATTAAATTGCTCATCGCTATAATCGCCACAATCGAAAACGCCATTGCATGCTTTGGCATCCAGTATACAAGTTCCATCGCGACATTGAAATTCATCTAAAAGAAACATACGTTAAGCGAATAAACGACTGTATGAGTTTGATCAAAGTGCGTTCACAGAGAAAGATCACGAATCTGTTCAGTTATTCGTTCAATGTTCGCATTCAGATGCGATTAATAGATAAGATAGAACAAGAATGCATTGTTGTTCTACGTGTTTGTCACTGTAATTACTTTTTCTGCACTTCGGTTTTTCGCAGTTCTCCTCGTCCGACTGATCGGCGCAATCAAAATGCGAGTTACAACGACCTTTCGAACTGATGCACTCGCCGTTTTTACACATGAACTGATCTTCCTTGCAACGTTTCCCCTTTTCCTTGCAATCTATCGTCTCATCTTCACCGTTCGGGCAATGCGCGATACCGTCGCACCTAAGTTGCAGATTCCAAAGATATTCATAATATTCACGTCACATACGGAATCCATAAGAAACAGAATAATAAATATTTCTCAAGTTTGTAGAAAAAAAAATATTAAGTACAAAGATGCGGAAATTCAAGACAAGTTAGCCAATATTGATAAATTCGTATAAAGAATAACATATTAAAATGTGTCATAACTGAACATATAATTGTCAAAGTATCGACAATCTCTAGATAATGAACCTATTATCTTTTATTTTGGATTATTATTTTATTATGGATTATGCATAAAAATGCTAATTAAACATACAATTGCTCCTTTTTTATGCACACGTTGTGCTCGCTGCATTTATATTCGTTCTTAGGACATTCATGATGCAAAATGCACGTACGATTGTCATTTAATGATAGCTCCATTCCGGGAGGACAAGCACAAGTCTGGAAGTTTAATAATCATCACGTAAAAATGATTACCTTAAATTTCTTCGACAAATAATATAGTATCGTGGATAAGATGACATCGAAGTACCAACGTTTTAATTACATAGGCAAGGAGAGGCTATTTGAGTCAGTTAAAGAAAAATTGGATAAAAGATTTTCAAGGCAGGAAGGGGCTTTTCAAGGGTAAGGAGGCTTTTTGAATTATGGAGCTTTTTAGCTTTCTGTCTCAAAAATTTTTTATTCGATTTTGTCTTTAACCGACTCGAATAGCCTCTTCTTACCCTATGAGATGCTCGCATTAATCGAATAATTAGCACATGAATGTATCGCCTTCCTACATGGACTTTTCATACTTACAAATGAAGTAATGGAGGAAAGCAAACACACGTGTGAGCAATTTCCATTATTTTTCTGACAATCGTGCTCCTGTTTAGCATCTTTGCGCAAAGTTACCACAAGTGGCATCATTGATTGAACAATAAGGCCATCGGGTATATCTAAAAAGATATCATTTTATTGACTATCCATCCTATGTGTATACATTCTACGTTATTGAACAAGCATTAAACAAACTCACGGAACGCAACAGCTTTATGGTTCGAAGCTGCTTTAAAACTTGTCCAGTATAATGCCCTCGACGACATTTCAATCCAGAAAATATTGTCACCGGCGACAGTAAGACTTTTAGGCATCTTTAATCCAGTACGAAAAACATGCGTGTCTAAAAATTTGATGCTTGATATTATCACAATATTCGTATTTTTAGAAATAAAATATTGCAAATATACATATAATGATACATATCATAAAATTTAATTTATTAATTCAATAATATATATTTCAAAGTCTATCTCTGTGAAACAAGATCCAAAATAAAAATAAAAACTAGAATACAAACCGTTATTCGAGTAAGATAAGATGGAACCAGCATTCGAATCACTCAGAAAGAGTGTTCTACTGTCTCTATCGTAATACATTGATAGTACCATTAGACCTGTCAAGTTCGTAACTAACTTTCTTTCACCAAGTCCGTCCATTCTCACTTCATATATATAAAAATCGCTATGCCAATTTCCGTATGTTACGAACAGTACGAACATCTTGCTACAATATATAATATGTAATATTATATATTATATATAACTGCTTTATTAACAAACACTGATCACCATCTCGTAAATGATAAGTATATAATCAATTTAACGCCGTACCTTTCTTCGGGCGCCAATGCAATAGCTAAAGGATAATCTTGAAAATAATGAATGACGGTCATTGCCAAAGTTTTTATATTGTATACCTCGATAGATTTGTTTTGTCTGTTTGATATATACAAGTTATTGCCAATGTAATCAAATGCTATCCCTTCATATCTGAATCCATGGATCAACCTCGTAATGTTTTCAAATGTATTGCTGACTGGATCATAGCGCATGAGGTCTGATACAAGTCTGTTATTTAACCTTGTTTTCTTATGTATAAATACCTGGCCTAAATAAGTTTTAATATTTAAAAAAAAGTTAACACCAAAAATCGATTGTTAAATCGCTGCCTGTAACATTTTTGGTAAAATAGCAATTCTATATACCAGAGAGTGGATCCGATATTACGTTCTGTACTTGTAAATTTGAGATATTTGTCACTTTCGGCTTTCCCAACCATTCATGATAGTAATTTATAAATGCTTTGTCTGTAACGATCAACAAATGCTGCTTCTTCTTGCTATCTGAAATTATACTTTTATGCTTACTTAAAAATAATTAGAATTTGTTAACATTAACAATCTCAATTTTTTTAACGCGATATATGCGTTAATATGTTCTAAAGATTTGGTATTTTTCCTTGTTTTGCCAAATTTACCTCGACAAGTATGATTGTCGGCATTTAATTCTTTATCCAAAGTACAAGCGCACGTGTATCCTTTCTTCTGATTCAGCAAGCACAATTGAGAACACGGGTTGGACTTGCATGGATTATCAATCTGAAATTCGATTAAATGATAATGACAGGCCTTTTACGACGTATTTTTTGTAATGGGGAAAGTATATAATCTCATAGTACGATGCGTACCTTGGGCTTTATCGCTGAGTGATCGATATGTATGCCATAAGGTTTATTTTGCGTTCGATGTAAGATACGCCAATTCTTTCCAGAAAATTTGTTGCAGGACTGTATCGTATTAGATCCCCAGTCGCTCCAATATAATGTATTTTCGAAGACCCCCAAGGCGTATGGCTCTTGAATTATATCATGCTGTACGATCTGCGAATAATTGAATTATAAATTCATAATTCAAAATCTCAATTATATCTTAAAATATTTTATAATAAGAAAAAAGAGCCAAGCACTTACTCTTCGATCAGTACCATCTAAGCGTATTGATTCGACTATATTTGACTTAGAATCCACCCAATATAATCGATCATTTGGATAGTCAATAGTCAGGCTTTTCGGCCAGCTTAATTTTTCAGAGATAAATGTGCGAATGTTTTTGCCGTCCATTCCCGCCACTGTTATACGTCCATTGGAATCGCCATCGCTCCAATACATTTTTCTATAAATGTAATACACGCTCAGTATATTTACTTTATTATTTACTTTATTATACGTCTATGTTCTAAAATAAAATTTAGAGAGCTAATTTAATGGTTAATCGAGGCTACGAATAAAAATTATTTTATTTGTATTTTATAAAATAATGTTATATTGTTAATTAAATTTTACTTGTAAAACACAAATTTCTAGAATTCTTAGAATAGATTAGATTAGATACGAAATAGAATAGATTAGAATAGATTTAAAATAAAATATTGCTACAAATATCAATAATATTAAGAACTAATAGTAGTCCTCTGTAAGCTCATGAGCGATAAAGCAACTAGTAAAATTTAAGACTTTTTCTCTCTCTCTCTCTCTCTCCTTATAAAATCGTTTGCTTATTACAACAGAATTTGAGCATATAATTTTTACAAGGTGATATTTACCCACGGGTTGGTAATAAAGTGATTCCGGTTGGTTTAACAAGTCCATTGACTAATACAGTGCAGTTCGTGTCGTTGGTGCAAACTCCAATACGATTGTAACCTTCATCCGTAAAATATATATTCTCCGTGATCCAATCTATGGCTATTCCCGATATCATCGACAAGCCTTTATATAAAAAAGAAATATAAAATTTAGAAGATATAATGGAAAATTGTATATTATACGATTTTTATTTTAAAATATGATATTTTAAAAAACTTGTTCTACAAAAAATAGACGCATAATTTTATATATTAATTTAACTAAATTGTTAGAATTATTGCAGCAATATAATTAATATTGTCACTAATTATAAAAAATATAATTATCAATATTTATTATAATTATTATAATTTTCATTATACATATATTGACAATTATAATTTTTATTATGTTATTTTATTTTATATTGCCAAATTAAGCAAATAGCACGTGTTAGAAAGTTATTTCTGCTTATCGCTTTGCAAAGGCTCTCTCTCTCTCTCTCTCTCTCTCTCTCTCTCTCTGTAATTATATCTTATATATTAAATGTCATTAATACGATGCCTACCTGTTGTAACTATGACTTCGCGACGACTCGCATGAATAAATCCAATTTCTCTTACAATGGTTTCGCTGTTTTCTTCCATATCCGACCAATATGTGACATCGTCGTTTGTAGTAACTGCGACCGCACGATTTAAGTTTATCGCTAAAGTAAAGGTATTTTTCGAGACGACATACATTCCCTTGACTGAGGTGCTTGTGGAGAACGTCAGCGTAGCCTCACCACCTAAATTTCAAAGAAATGTATCGCGTTTTTATAAAATCTAATATAAAATGAATACGCGCCGTCGCACGTTACTCGCGAATTAATTTACCACGCGCTTTGCAAGTTTTCTTGTCGTTAAGCAGGGAGTAATCCTCTTGACACTGGCATTTATACGATCCTAGGGAATTTATGCATTCTTGATCGCATATGCCATAAATTTGACACTCGTCGATGTCTACAAAACAGAAAAATTATTAAACGAACGAGATATAATTCTCATGTTTTTATCACTTTTATCTATCACAGATTTACCTTTGCAAATGCGATTATTATTTTGTAATGTATAACCCGGTTTACAGGTACACACACTTCCTTTAGGAGTTGCCTGGCATTCGTGGTGGCATTTTGCTGATGTGCAATTAGATGATGTACCTGAAAGAAAATTGAATAACGTAATATTATAACAAGTAATATTAAATATTATCACGCCAAGATTATAAAGACTTAATTGTAATTAAATAGAAAGGCAATAATAATTAAAATGCGTGGTGATAAAGATGGTGCAGTAAATAAAACGGGTTAAAATAAAAGCATACTCACAACCAGCACCTTCATCTGATCCATCGCCACAGTCGTCCTTTTTATTGCATACTGCGTTAAGAGCTATGCATCGTTGATTTCCGCACAAGTATTGGGACTTCTCAGTTTTACAGTCGCTCGCGGATGATGTTTTATTTGCGCCTGAAAAACCCACAAAGAAACATGTAAAACAAAATTTTTTTTATATAATAATTATAAAATTTCCGTATCATCTTAATTAATCTTGATATATTTTACAGAATGAAATCACCCTCTTGAATAACCTTCAAAAGGTTTTAGTTACTCGTTATTAAAAATTGTTATTTAAGTTTATTAAAAAGTTATTATTAACAAAAGAAGTTTCATAAATAGAATGTAATTGTTACATGGGTTTGCAATTTCGACGCAAAAAGCAGATCCATCCCATATCGCCCGATGCTTGCAAGGTGTACTTATTTTTTACGATTTGCGTGGAAAGTTAAAAACATGTAGAACCGTACAATGATAAGCCTCATTTCGCACTGCAAGCACTGGACGGTATAAGGTAAATCTCTTTTTGCGTGGAAATTGCAAAACCATGTAAAAATTACATTCTATTTTTATTACAAAACTTCTTTTGTTAATAACTTTGGACTTTGCTTCGCATAAAAAGTTGGAAATCTAAAAGGAATTGTGATATAACAATTGATAGATATATATGGGACGACAATTTTATTCAACATTTAATTAATCTAACGGATATATCGAATTCACTATATTGAAAAATGCACTAATGCATTCATCATAACTGTACATTCTTTTAAACATAAATTCAGTAAAATAGTTTGTGAAGTGGTAATCGCGTATAAACAGAGGCATCATACATCACACAAGTGAATGGGTGGGAATGTAGAAAGAGGGAAGTATTATACGTGTACTGTTAATCATTTTTTAATATACACTTGTGTGTCGAAAAAAATTAAGTTTCATTTATAAAACTTATTTGTTAGTAACTATATAATAAAGAATGAGTTATTGCTAAAACCTTCTGAAGGCTACCCTCTAATTAATGTCTATATATATCAATATGTAATATATAATATCAATATATGATATATATATAATATATAATATATGTCAAAGTCATAAGAAATGGTTCCCTATTCGGTATATTTACCGAACACAATTTCTATATTGTTCTATTATTATTAATAATCTATATTTATAAAAATTTACTGCAATTCCATTCGTCGCTGCCATCGGGGCAATCCTTGCTGCCGTCGCAAACAAATTCTTGAAGTACGCAATGTTGGTCGTTACACCGGAACCTGTCGGTGCAATTCAACTGGGCAACAAAAACATAATTGCGAATTTATTATTATTTTATTTCAAGAAGATTGGTGCAAGTAGAAAAGTAAGTAGAAATATAAATGATAACACGCGGAAAATCCGAGCCGATTCACTTACGTCACGCACGCAATTATCGTACTCATCACTTCCATCCAGGCAATCCTTCACTACATCGCAAAATTTTGCTTCTGGTATGCACTCTTTATTGTTTTTGCATTTATATTGATTTTTTTCGCATGTAAAACGAACAGATGGCTAAAACAAAAGATATATATGTTCCTCGGTACTTCGTGCACCCGTACTTATTGTGTTGCGTGTCCAACGTAACGTTAAGCATAAGAAATAAGACATTATTCTTTCGATTAAACTTTATTCAGACATTGATATAATATATAATTCAAGCGAATGTTATATCATACATAGAGCTATTCCTCTTACGTAACAGGAATGTAACGGAAACTGAGTTTTTTAAGTATCTAAAGATGAAGCATATTGTTTTAAGGTACCGTAGTTTGATGATGAAACAACTTTTGCCAAAAGTGATAGGTTGTATTTTTTATATCGAAAAAAGGAACCCTCTTGAATCGATTAAGCCCAGAAAAAAGATAATTCACCGTCCCGTTCTCAAGATATTTAATTTTAAAATTAGGTGATTTTAATGATTTTAACATTGGTCTAATAGGGAAAGAGGTTATTTTCCTATGAATAACACGAGTTTGCGAAAAATCTTTTGCCAAAAATGTCCGAACAATATATATCGATGGAAAGAGGACACTGTGAGGAAGCTTATAGTTGAAGGTGAACACAATCCACCGTACAGTTTTTTTTAAATTAATAATTAAAGTTGAAAACTATAGTCAAAGCGACGCGTTAAAACACACAATAATCTATTTCAGGCAAAATATTATTCTACAACGTAAAAATTATTTACTAATGGTCTTTTTACGTCGTTACGAAGCTTTGCGATGCGTTATTCTATTTTTTTATAATCATATAAATAAAAAAATTATAAACATTGTTTTGACTTCAGCCTTTCATCATCAAACTACCTTAAACAATTCTTTATTTTGCAATCTTTTTCAAGGGATAAAAAACTTTCTTTGAGGAAATAATCCGTCGATGAAATTAATTAAAAAATTAACTAAAAGCTAAAAGCAAAGACTTTACTATTTTTAGCGTAAGAGAAGTATAATGATTAGACATATGATTTGCAGTTAAAGATTCTTGGGAGCGTGTACTGGAATTTTAAGGTAAGAAATTGCAGCGTATATGATGTGCGATTTAATTGTAAGAAATACAAGCTATTTGTCAAAACCTATATCTTGATCTATATCATAGACTTATCAAAATATTTATAATAAAAATTTTGATGCGTAACTAGCGATAAATAACATGAGCTGTATAATACTCACTTTGTGAATCACGAAATCATAAAATTTGTCGCAGTATTTTTCATCCGAACCATCTTTGCAGTCTTTAAAATTATCGCATCGGAATCCTGACCATACGCACTCGCCATTGTCGCACGGCCACTTGCCGAGTGAGCATTTATAAGGTACGATCCCATTATAATTTTTCGACGCTTAAAACACAATTTTTGTTACATTGTCGGGGTATTTCGAAATACAAATAAAAAAATGATATAGCTGCAGGTAGACTTATTTTGATACGTCAGCAAAGCAAATTCGAACGAAAAACAGGCATGTCAAAAAAATTAATTTGAGAATGTGAATAAAAGTTTCGTCTTATAGAAATATTGTCTTACCTGGAATGTGACATTTAGAAAAACATAAGAAGCTGCATATAAACAATAGCACCACAAGACGAGACATAACCAGCTGCAAACGAATACGTTAAAACTTAATTCCGGTAAAATAAATTAAAATTTACTATAATTATTTGTTGCTTTTCTAATTATTTTTTCATCAAATCACTTCAATTCCTTGAATATGCATCAATAATAAACCTCATATTTCTAATAATTTTTCTGTTAAAGAAATCAGCCGAGATCAATCATGAGACGTGGTACGATAAACAAATTTGTAACGGTGAATTTAACGTGATAAATGTAATCATGATTCGAAAAATTCGAGGAATTTGAATATTTCTTTTGAGAATCAAATCCAAATTTATGAACAAATCCGAATTTTGTTTCTCAAGGTTCAGTAATCAATTCTTGAAAAAAATCGCATGTCAATATTAATAGTCATTGAATAATTGCATGTCATCTGGGTATTAAATAAGAAAAAGTTGCGTATTATTCAAGTGTGAAAGTGTTTTGAGAAGAAATCACATTCAACTAGAGATTTAAGCTGCATTCAAATCACTATTTCTAATATTATAAAAAATCTATAACAATATATATATATATATGTAGTATTTTTATTATAAATTCTACAACAGAAATTATACAACCTAATAATCAAGGTAGATTAAATGAAAAGTTATAATATTTATCACATAATCAACATGTAATGAATCTATTAAATTGCAAACAACCATTAAAAAGTTGTATTAAACATAAAAGTAAAATTGTGTTTATGTTTAATTATATTATCTGAAATATTAAATTAATGAATTTTATGAATAGTATATACTACAAGTCAATTACAAGTGTAAAGAAATTTTGATCCAAAATTCTCTAAAGATTGATGATATTTACGTCTTATCTTTGACATTATAATCCTGCGTTTCACTCATGAAAAAATACAGCGTAAACGAAAAGCGACTAATTGCGATACTCATAACGAAAATTCTACTAACTATAATCACATTTCTTCAAATATCTTTAAATATATTTTCTTCAAATATATTTATAAATCTCTTGCAAAATTAAAATTGAAATTAATAAATTGTCAATCAAGAAATGTACACACACGTAATATAAAATGATTGAAATTTAAAGTGTCATATGTTACGATGCTAAATTTTTATAAATATACTGTATATTAAATTTATATTCAAATATTTAAATATACTACGTTATATATTACGTTCTTTAAATATTAAAATGCGATATTTTATTACCGTGGATATATTTTAAATATCGTACAAATGGTCCGATCAAAAATTGTTGCATTTAATTATAAATGTATAACTTTGTTAAAATAACGTGCATATTTATTTTGGGAGAGTGCGATGTGTAACGCAAATTTTATAAAAAAAAAGAAAAAAAGTGTACTCACAGTAAATGGAGGTTCTTGTATACATGTAAGGCTGAAATATAATTTTTGTATTTTAAAAGAAGAAAACACGTCAGGATGTGGTCGCGACGCCGGTTGAAGCGACTCTGATACGTTGGACGTTGGACCCGAATACGTTCGTACGAAGTTTCTTGTTTCCACCACACGGGAATATTATCAAAACTCGAAAGGTCGCTGCTGACAACTTAGGAAAACACCTCTAAAAATCTCAAATAATAGATACTTGACGATGAGATATATATCAAAATTCTTTTAGTTATTTCTCGAAATTAATTTAATATAAAAACAATTTTACTTTTAATTTTAACCCTATTTCCTCCAACGTTTTTTCCGCCCCTTTAATCCTCCAACCATGCACTTTCAAGTCCCACGTGTTTTTCAAAATGTTAATAGCTTTGAAAAATTCCCCCAAAATTATTATAATATCTTTGTACCTTCGACTAAAAATCAGTGTAAATAACATTTGGAAATCATTTATTTAAATATTTTTTTACAACAATTATATGTTGACAAACACACGTTACGACTCGTTTATTTAAAAAATCATAACTTACGAACAAACAAATTGTTTGTCATGATCATTTGTTTTCCGCAACAAACGAGTGTTAGAAACTCGTGGGACACGAAAGGGCGGGTTGGAGAAAATAGGGTTAATAATTTTTTAATAATTTAACGATTTACAATTTATTAAATTTATCACATGTTGATTATCATATCTAAAATGTAATAAATATTATAATTTTTCGTCCTGATCTATCTTGATTTTTTTCCCGAAATCCTCACCCTTATGGAAAAAGTTAGTAGTTGCGAAAAAAGCACACAAAACTTTAGCAATTAACTCTGTAATATTTACTATAGTTTCGTGTACTTTTTTTCAAAACTACAGTAGTCTTTCCGTAGTAATTTTCCGTAGGGGCAGCCAAACGTATGGAAATTTTACATAGATATAATAATAAAGATCGGAGCAAAAATTTCGAGAAATATATATAAAACTGGAAATACATAACATTTTAATAAATAAAATAGGAATAATCGATTTCTATTTGACGAATCGACAAACGCGAAGAAATCTGAGATAATATTGTCTTATATGGATTAATTAATGTTGGTTTTATTTTACAATTGTTATTTTAAATAAGATATAATAACATTCAATCGTATCGCATAGTGAGCGAAATATTAAATAGAAAAAAATTGGTATAATTTATAAGATATCCCATTATTTATCGGGTTAGTCGCGAGCTCTCTCGATAAATACGCTACTGCTTGAAAAAAATAAAAGACGATCGAGTGCCCGGCAGTGCCATTGCCATATTGCCATACCGCTGCAGTGGAAGCTAACGAAAGGAAGTTCTTCGTGTCCCTTGCGAACGGTGGTGTAAAACGGAAAAAGTTCCATACTTTATCTCAGGAAGTATGCCGCGTTGCTTGATAAAGTCCATGGCGCGGTATCACAAGACGGACAATTCGAGCGAAGGTATATCTTCATCTTTTGTCGATATCTTTTACGATATCTTTCTGCGGACCATTAAGATTATTCAGGCCTAATGTAAAACCAGACGAGCCGAGCTTCATTATCGGCTATGGAATATCCATGGCATGTATGTGCTCGACACGTGTCTGTACTTCAACCTTGACTATTGTCACAATAATAATAAACAGGCTGCGGATATCCATGCCGGGAGTCTTTTATCTTCACGTGATCCTCCTGAGAGTTCTGCCGAATAAATATATAGATTATCAAAAAATAAATACCGAAGATACATTTTCAAGAACCATACAAACGCAATAGGGTTGTAGCCAAATAAATGTGCAACGGAATTTTTACCGTATCTCTTTTATTATCGTTAAACAATTATATCTTGCCATTTATTCTGCTGACTGAAGAGGAAGGAAGAGAAATGTTAATTTTTCTCGTTAGACGCAAGAAAGACGTACTTCAAAACTTGGAGATTAATTACTAACTGTCGATAGGCGAAATTTTAATTTCACATGGAATGACTTTCTGTCAGGCTCTTTCCAATTACTTAATTTATTTATTACAGAATTACTTTCTGCCACTTAAAATAACAATAAATCCTTCAGAGATGCTTTAAATCTCGACTATTCCGGTAATAAATATCGTGCCAGCTTCGAGTGACGGAAAATCGATTTTTACAGAGACCGAATTCCCGTGGCTGCCGCCGTCAACGGATCTCAAGCGGAAGAGCCATACGAAAGACGCAACGTCCAAGACGAGCAATATCTGGACCTGCTCCGGGCTGCCCATCGTAACCCGTTACAGCTTCCACAAGAGCAACGGTGCGACATTCGACGCCGAGTTAAATCCAGCTGGGCAAAATTGTGGAAATACACATCACGATGCGGCGTCGATCGACGGGCACGTGAACGATAATGCGGGGAAGGTGTCGACGATATTGCTCGACGGGGTGCCGCGATTCTCCTCCAAGGCGGAGAGATCGGCTACGCAGACGTCGGAGGCGGGAAAAGTCGCTGGCGTGATAAATCCGCCGGTCGTGATCAACGGCTGCGAAACGCAGACGCTCTCGCAGGCCCTGTACTTGCTGCCGAAACAGAAGCACGAGTCGGTCAACGCTGCCGAGGGTAAGACGGCGTCCGCTCGAGAAGGCGCCCAGCACTGGAAGAGAAATAAAACGATGCACTACTGCCCGTACTGTCGCAAGAGCTTCGACCGGCCGTGGGTGCTAAAGGGTCATTTGCGTCTACATACGGGCGAGCGACCCTTTGAGTGCCCAGTTTGTCATAAATCCTTCGCCGATCGGTACGTACGACAAGGACTCCCTTAAACTTGGGACTCCGACGCAGGAACGCGCTCCCGGGTTTTAATTCCGTCGACGAGAAACTTGGATAAGAATCGATCTCTTAAGGGGAAAACTTTGATCAAAAATTGGAGTACACGAAAGTCGCGTTCTATTCGATTAGTACTGTTCGGAATGTTAATTGCTATGTATTAAGAATCGATCTCATCCTAGGTAGAGAAAGCAAAAACTTGATCAAAAATCAAATTAAAAAGTTGAAGTATATATACGAAAGATCTGTGAAGCTGTCAAAGCATCTTCGGGGAAAAATGGAGAACGATTTTATTCTCGTTCTATTCGATTATAATAGCGCTGTTCGGAATGTTAATTGCTATCAAGGGTGCATCATTTGCCACGCGACTAATTAATCTTTTGGGATTATTGCAGCTCGAATCTTCGCGCACATCAAAGGACACGCAATCATCATCAGTGGCAGTGGCGTTGCGGCGTGTGCTTTAAGGCTTTCTCACAAAGGCGCTACCTGGAACGCCACTGTCCGGAAGCCTGTCGCAAGTACCGTATATCTCAGAAGAAGGAGATCCCTTGCCCATGAATCCCGGATGGGGAACGACGGCGAGGAGTAGATATAGGAGTAGATAGTAGAGGTAGCGACTTTTTAACTACCAGCGGTAGTTAAAGTCGCTCTCAACGACGTATATAGCGCTTATACCAATGTAAAGTCAATGTTCTGACGCGTGCGTTATATGATCGAAGTTTATGCCGTTCTTTATATTTCTCAATAAAATTTCAATCTTTCATATCGTCAACAGGTGTGCGGCAACTTTATTAACATGATTTATTGCGTAATTCAGATTTTACGAATTCGTGATATACGCTGAAGTTGTAGCTCCATAAAGCTATACTTATTTTGATCTCTGTGAGACGTTCGATGAGGCTTGAATCGTTTCTAGGATTATATCAATCTCGAGATGTATTTCATTGAATATAGAATCTTAAGATTATTTGAAACTAAATTTAATATGATTTTACACTTAAATTATCTGAGTAATTATTTAACTTTATATTTAAATATAAAATCATTAGCTCAAATACTGCCATTTTATTAGTCGGACGGAATCTCAAGTTCACCCGAGATCAGACTTGTAATATATGTTGAATTTATAGCTCTGTGACCAACTTCAGATAGAACTCTATAATGACATGATTATGATGACGTTATCATGACCTGGACATGTCCAGATAATTTTTAAGTGATGAACAAAGTCACGATAACGTTATCATGATGCCATTATGAGTTTTATGTTCTACTGGGACTTTATTTCGAATATATAAGGCTTGAATATATAAGGCTTCATTGGATGGAAATATTTTTAATTTTAAAAATATCTGAGACTAGATTTCATATGATTTTATATTAAAATTATCTAAAATTACTTTTAAATATAAAATCGTCTCGAAATATTATATAACTATTTTATTGATCGGATGGAATCTCAAGTTCATCCGATATTAGACTTTAAAAATGATCTTGAACGCAAGATCGGATTATGAACGCCGCTTTTAGTTTCGACAGCAACGGCCAACGTGTCGCTCGTCGCGCTCTCATATACTTGGCAGGCGGTGATTGGCCAAGCCACCGCGTACACAATTCGAACCACGTGGCACGTGATTCGTGCCGGAACCATGTTTCCGGGTCTGTTCTTTCCGGTTATTTTATGTTGCGCTATCTGAAATGTAAACGACAGGCCCGTATGATCGAAGACGGAGTTGAAAAACGGAAGAACAGAAGGTATGAAAAATTCAGCAACAAATGACAGATCCATTGGCTGATCTCGCTCGCCGCAATCCGACCGCGTCGCCGCGTGTCCCTCTCATGAATACCGCCTTAAAACGACGCCTGGCGGCCTGGCCGGGACCGGGGCGCCACGGTGGCATCGCCGTCTTGCTACCGTCGCTCTTTCATGGTGCGGATCGTGACGATCGTGTACACCGAACAAGCAATAATCGTCGCTCGCATTCGACGCAGTGCATCAGTCGGGATTTCGGGATACTGCAAGAGGAACGCAAATTACGAGTCGTAGAGACAGACCGAGAGACTGAGAGTCGGGACCGCGTGTTAAACACTAGAACGCTTTTTTTCCGAAGCGTAACGAGTAGAGAAGCGGTAGAGAGAGGTAGAGCGAGAGGGAGAGTGAGAGCGAGAGCGAGAGAGTGTGAGAGCGAGTGTGAGAGAGAGAGAGTGAGAGAGGGCGAGAGAGTGAGAGAGAGCGCGAGGAGAGTGAGGAGAGGGAGAAGCGACAGCGCGGCATCGCACCGAACGAGAAAAAACGGTGCCCCGACGCGGTTACTGGCGCTGCGAGAAGTCGGCGAAATCCATTGACATTGGGGGAACGGCCATTTTGGCGTGTTGTTTCCCACGATCGAGTGCCCGAGGCGCGCACACGCATATACACACACGGCATCGACGTCCATTCGTTTTCAAGGTAAGGAGCAACCACGCGGACGACGACGTTACGCGTCCGCCCGGCGACTCCCGCACAACCCCATTCTTCCGTCCGTCCGTCGTCGTCGTCTCCCGGCCCCCGCGCGGGGCCCCCCTCGTGTTGGAACGGTTCAAGTAATATCGCCCCGGGGGCTTTTTCGTCGCCCCGAAACGCCCCGTTCGCGCGAGCCGATCTAGACAAGGGTGGAAAAAAAGAACCCCCCTTTTGGCCCCCCTTCGCGATCGGCGTCCGTTGGAGCCGCGTGGAGACGAAGCGAGCCGGCCACGGTATATTTAACGCGCAAATCCCTCACTCGCGTGAGTTCTGCCGTTATCGACGGTTCGAACGGTTGAAATTCCCGTGACGGGTATACTCAGTACTCGCCTGGGCGACGCATATCGGCTACCGTTAATCACGAGCACTCGCGATTAGGTGAGTACTGAGTATGTACGTGTTTTCCTTACGCCGTTTTTGAATTTACGGAACTTTCGGAACGATCGCGAACTTTCGTCATTCGAAGATACAACGAAATCTCAAGAATGTTCCTTTGTCTCTTTGTTGTATGAGTAATACTTCAATACATTCCGTACATAACAAATCTTAATAGCGCTTAAGAGCCTCTCTTGTTTTCTTAACGTGCGTTAAATCTCCTTTTCTTAACGTGCGTTAAGTATACGATTAAAACGAAAAACGTGTCGCTTTGTTTGAATAAAATCTTTTTGTAAAGCTTAAAATTAGCTTCATAATTCTGTTTTTTCTAAAAAAATAATTTATTGAATTATTTACTTCACTCAAGAAACAGTTCTTATTTCTTGTGTAATTATATTAAATTTCGTGTTCATTGAAAGTTACAAACGATAGGGAAATCGAATTTTTTCGACTAGCACAGTCAACTGCTTCATCTATAGAGTTATTCATGGTTGCTTCCTGTATCCAAACACACAAAAACACTTAGCATATTCGAATGTATTCATAACGGCAAACACAGAGAGATACCTACAGGCATACACTGTAGGTCAATTGTGTTTGGCCTTGCTCCCTTTCCATCTCCTTCTATTTAGACGTTAATATAAAACCTGATACATACTTTCGAATATGCTTACGGGATCAGAACTATTATGATATAATTTAATATTTTACAAGTGTAACTGTGATATAAAAACGTTATGAGTAAAATTTATGTGACTTTAAACATTTACACAAAGAAATTTATAACGTAATGCCTACGTAAGCTTAGCTAGCGTGTATACGTATATTAAATGTAATTATAGTAATAACGTGTCTTTTATCTTCTTTTCTGTCGTCAGGAAAAGATAGTAGATATACTACAATATTTCCAAAATGATGACCGAAACGCATATGAACTCTAACCATATGTTGAATTCTGGTTTGTCTAATAAATCAGAGATAGAGAAAATGGATGATGTGGGTTGGAAAGCCAAATTAAAGATTCCACCAAAGGATAAAAGAATTAAAACAAGTGTGAGTTCTATGATAGAAAAATACAAATTAATAAATTATTAAGTAACGGGAAATTAATAAAGATATATAAATATGTAACAATAAATTGATATAAGTATACATAATAAATGTATAACAATAAATATATAACAAATTTTTATACCTTAAAATTTGAGTTATTCTTGCAATATGAAAAATTTTAATAAGTCTTCAAAATTAATTTTACTATTGTTTGCGGATAAAGATCCTCGAGAAATTGAATACTTAAGTTTTCCACATTGAAATTTAGTTCGAAATATACCTTACAGGATGTTACCGACACACGTGGTAACGAGTTCGAAGAATTTTGCCTAAAACGAGAACTATTGATGGGAATTTTTGAAAAGGGATGGGAGAAGCCATCGCCGATCCAAGAAGCTAGTATTCCTATTGCACTTTCTGGTAAGGACATCTTGGCACGAGCGAAAAATGGAACTGGTAAAACTGGAGCGTACTCAATTCCAGTGCTGGAACAGGTATGATGAAGGCTTTAGCTTGAAAAAAAAAAAAGAAATATTTGTTTTGAATGTCGCGTGCTTATTATTGCCACTTCAGGTTGACCCGAGGAAAGACGTAATCCAAGCACTGGTGATTGTGCCTACAAGAGAATTAGCGCTACAAACATCACAGATTTGTATTGAGCTCGCAAAGCACATGGATATAAAAGTTATGGTTACTACTGGAGGAACTAACTTACGAGACGACATTATGAGGATTTATCAAAAAGGTAAGGTTTAGGAAAGTGTATGATTTATCGATAAATTACATTAAATGAGTCGACCGATGTATAATTTGTCTGTAATTTATGCTTTCAGTACAAGTGATAATCGCAACGCCAGGAAGGATCCTTGATCTGATGGACAAGAATGTGGCAAATATGGAGCATTGTAAAATTCTAGTTTTGGACGAAGCAGATAAGCTGCTGTCGCAAGACTTCAAAGGAATGTTGGATCATGTAATATCGAGGTGCGTTTGTACAAAAATATTACATTTTATTTTACACAGAATTTCTTTATTTAACCACACACTCCTTTTACGGTAGGTGGATAACTATGAAGAACTGTGCAGAAAAATCTCAAGTTCAATATTTTTTTTGTATGAGAGACAATTAAGGTCGACCATTCACAACGCTTTGCTTCTTTTATGCGCTCGTACATGCAATGCTGCATTTCGTATAATTAAAGTGCTTGAAATGTAAAACGTGTCATTGAATTTAGGCATGTCATGTTGCAATATATTCACATTCCCGAGTGTATCAAATTGACTAATCAATGACTAACTTTAATTGACTCTCGCTTAAAATTCACTGAAATTGTACTATTTATTTCACTCGCAATTTTAACTCGTTGCCATATTTTTTATCTGATACTATTAAAACACAATTTTTAGCTAATATTACAGAAATTTAATACATATCACGCGTGTAATATAATACTATCAATTATTCCAAAAAAATAACCATATTACTCATCTCTGTTATTTTGTGTTTATTAGTTTTCTATTATTTTCCTTCTAGATTACCACATGAGCGTCAGATTTTGCTGTATTCAGCTACGTTTCCTCTGACTGTGAAACAATTTATGGAGAAACACTTGAGAGATCCATATGAGATTAATTTAATGGAAGAGTTGACTTTGAAAGGCGTAACACAATATTACGCTTTTGTACAGGAACGACAAAAAGTTCACTGCCTTAACACGCTATTCTCCAAGGTAAGGCTTAATTTGATTTTATGTAATTCTTTATCAATGATATAATAAATCTTTTTGTTTCAAGCAAATATATTATTAATTTATGTATTACTTTTATAGCTGCAAATAACGCAAAGCATAATCTTCTGTAATTCAACGCAACGCGTCGAATTGCTGGCTAAGAAAATAACAGACCTTGGGTATTGCTGTTATTATATACACGCGAAAATGGCGCAGGCACACCGAAATCGCGTATTCCATGATTTCCGTGCAGGATTATGCCGAAATCTTGTAAGTTAATTAATGTATAACATTTTTAATTAGAAAAATTTAAATCTTATTTCAATTTTAATTACATTATATATAATGTATTATCTCTAGTTCAAGTAAATGTAAATATTGAAGCAAATTGTACATTGTACTAATGTATCTATAATTGAAGATTGTACTTTATTAATGTTTTTAAAAATGTTTTTCTTTTTTTGCAGGTGAGCAGTGATCTATTTACCCGCGGTATTGATGTTCAAGCTGTGAACGTCGTAATCAATTTTGACTTTCCGAAGATGGCAGAGACATATCTGCATCGAATCGGCCGATCTGGAAGATTCGGCCACTTAGGTATAGCAATTAACCTAATCACGTATGAAGATCGCTTCAACCTACACCGTATCGAACAAGAGCTTGGAACAGAAATTAAACCTATCCCAAAGGTGATAGACCCCAGTTTGTACGTGGCGAGACCAGAAGACAATAATAGTATGGAAGAAGGCAACGTGTCCAAGTAGTTTCGATGCATTGTGGTAAAATGAAGCTTCACACACGCTCAAAGAGTTTAAAGTGTGTGTCAAAGTGTGTCAAAGAGTGAGTTTACTTGTAAATAAAACGTACTAAGTATGAGTAATGATGAGTTGAGTGATTGAAGTGTCGGGCAAATGTCAGTGCGAATCATTTCTTTGTACATAAATACATTTAAATGTACATAAGCTAAAGCAAATCAGAGTCAAGCCATTATCAAGATGCACAATATGTAAACAGATATGTGAATAACATAATAATCAATCATTGCATTTTATCATAACTGTAAATACTACATGCGAGGACATACAACATCGTTTTAATAGAGGATTTTTATACAACGGCTTCATTCTTCCAGTATTTTTTTTCCTTCTGTTGTTGTGTAACAATGAAGAAGAGGGCATATATGATTTAGAAAATCTATCGGCCAATCTCACCGAGTACAACATACTGATTCACATGTGCTCATTACTTTTGTACTGTCATGCATATATAAATTGTCCTTAATACCAATAAGGTCGTGTGTATATATATACATATATATAAATTGCCCTTAGCGATTTATAAAATTTGGATATTAAATATCAGTTGTAATATTTGATCATGGCTTGATTTTGCTATCTGTCAATATTGTCATACAACTCTGAAATTCAAATCACTTGTCAACGCTTAAACTATCTTTTTCTGTTCATTCAACCGCTAATGGAATTTTCTTTTCCTTTTTTTTTCTTTTTTTAAAAACGCAATTGGATTTTCTTTTTACTATATCGTGATTGAGAATCAGAGGTTGTACAATTGACTAGTTTTATATAATTATTTTTTTATAAAGAACTGGCTGGTGGATTCCCTAACAAAAAAAGAGGTTCTATGGCTGATGCTGATAATAACGTGTATGTCCAATCGCAGCCTACGTTTAATTATACAACAACAGTCTATCGAGGCTAAAATTGAGAACTAACAAATTGCGAGGATTTATTGCTAAAATTAATAGAAAGACGCGGAAAACGCGGAATAAATGGATTGCAAGTGAATGCACATGAGGAACTGACAGCTCACACTGAAATGTGAGCTTAAGGGTGCACTGTGAAATACTCTATCTCTCGTGAAAGATAAAATAACTGCCAAAGTTATTGTATTATTGATAATATCAACATAGAATCTCTAGAGATCTCCATGAAATTATGGCTAAACACGAGAAAGAGTAGAAAAATATGCAAGAAATGTACTGTTTGGTATGCATGACTATTATAGGTGAAATTTAAGAATTCGAAAGCCACCAGCCAATATGACTTAGGTTTTTGGATGCGAAAGATATGGAACAATATGCGATACCAGAATATTTCATATTTGAGGGGAATCCTCTTTGAATGGAATATTAACGGTGATGAGAAGGCGGTTTAAAATGTATTTAGGGCTGTAATATCAGGCACTGTGAGCTTATCACGGAAACTGTAGATAATAGATAAACAGTAATGAGATAACTGCTGACACAAAAAAAGAGAACTGAAATTGCAAATTGAATATTGTGAACAAATGTGTACAGAATGTTGATCTGGACGAATGGTTGTTCATGCTCGCTGCCTTCAACCTTCGACCAATATACGTAATTTTTGTTCGTAGCGACACCGAGTACATGGCTTAAGTTTGACGCAAATTCTAAGTATATTTTCGAGTCGAGATATTTCGCGAATCTCCATTTTCGTAGAGGGTTCCATCGTCAGCTGAATGTCGAGAGACAGATTTCGCATTTTTGTAAAATCTAATGTAAATGAATATGCGCTATCATACTCGCGAGTTTAGCTTATCATGGGCTTTGCAAGTTCTCTTCTCGTCTTACGAAATGTAATTCATTTCGTGTATACAACTCTACGATTCTGGAAAATTTACACATTCTTGATTGCGTATGCCATAAGTCTGACTCGTCAATATAACATGAAAAAAGAAATATTTAGGTAAAGGTAACACAATCCTCGCGCGATTACTGCTTTTGTTTACCGCGGATTTATTGCAAATCGAATTATAAGTTGCAAAATAATCGTTCACCGCGGATTTATTGCAAAGCGAGTTTTAAGTTGCAAAATGATCACAACTTAACCGCGTAAGAAGTTACTAAATAATCACAATCGGGTTACAAGTTGCAAAGCAATCGCACTTGCGACTTATTGCCCGGTTTGTAGACACACACACGTGCATTTGTGATTTCTGCGCGATTCCTGGATGAAAGGAAGATAAATTAATATAACGTATCGCGCTAAGATTGAACTCGACCGAAGACGACAATTGAAATACGTTGAAATACGATGTACCGTACTCAACAACCGTTACGCGTCTTTCTATTTCTATTTGCTTCCTCGATAGTCTTCGATTCGGCAAAATTTTTCTAACAACATATTTAGCTATTGTTGTAACTACTATACAGGCAGATAAATATCTATTGAGTACAGGCGAGAAGTCAGTATTGATATTGCGAGAGTTTCGTTATCGGTGATATCCATTAACGATTACGATCGAATGATCTCTGATCTATTCAGAACGCTGTCTTCTGCTTGACCGAGATAACGAAAGCAAATAATCTGCCAGATAATGATGGTGCCCCGTTGACCACATATAAAATGAACAACCAAAGCAGATCGGAAGACCAGCAATTATATCTGCTATACGATTTGATAATTTATTGAGTTCTTTTTTGTGTCACTGTTAATGCAAAGATACTGTAATGAATTAAGCTAATGTGCGATTTTGTTGATCAAATAATCTGTCGCCCACTGCATATTAATTTGATCGATCGGAATCGCATACGATTGCGTCATAGTCTAATATTACGGTCCCCTTTCATTTTATTATCTACTTAATATACAAACGTAAATGGGTTCAATGTAATAACAATTGTTTCGCCAAACGATCTAATCCGCGAAATGTTCCCATTTACAAACTACGAAAAATCTGCTCTTATTCTATTAGCTTCTCCTGTTGTTTTGCTTACGGCGATTTTTTGAAAATTCTTTTGGCAATATTACATAGACTAAGAAGAAAATACTTAGTCTTACTGCGCTGTAATTGGAAACATCGATAGATCCATTTTATGGAGTCTATTTTGCGAAATGTATTTTATTCAGCTTTCGAAAGAGTCAATAAGCTAATAAGTGGCTAATAAGCAAGCGGTTCAACTTTTTTGATTTTATAAAAATTTTACAAACTATTCTATTTCAATCAAAAATTATTTCCAACAAAAAATTCTTACTGATCTTTAAATGTGATCGATGCACGATGTTCGTACATTTCACCCATACAAAAAATTGTAAACGAAAACTCGTCCATTAATACTAATATTAAAAATCGACAAATTTGCGTGCTGTATTTGACTCTTTCTAAAGAATGATGTTTATATGAGAAGTATATAAACTTAGAAAAAAGTGGGCTTAAAAAAATCAAAAAAAAAAAGAAGAGAAAGAAACATTGATTAGCAATGTTATGTGAGCAGACTGAAGAACGTGGTAATTTTATAATCTTTACCTCTCTTGCAGCCATACCTTTATATTGCCTATATTCTAAATTACAGACGAGTATCCTTTTCTGAAAAAAATTCTGGAAAATAAGTTAATGAGTATGTTCGTGGCGCGTTTCACAGTTGCAAGTTGCCAAAGTAAACATTTTTTACTTTGGTATATTTTACCACGTCTTCACGTCTGCTCCATGAGGTATATTCAAGTGCGGTTCCCGCAACTAATCTTGGATATAACAAGGAGTGCCCTTGATATGAAAGTAAGCGAGTGTAATTCGTGCGACGTAGAAATACCTACGGAAGATTTCGGAAGTAAATGTGTTAACATCCGGGTATATATGCGAGAATTGCGGAGGACTCTCTCCGATCCCATCCAGGGGAGGGTAAATTCTACTTCTCAATATCTACGATTTAAATCGTAAGTGTGAAGGGGAACATCATGAGAACGAGCTCTCTAACAGCACATCTAGATCTCGTACCTTCGCCTGAATTTATTTCCATTGGTTGATCCAATGCGGCGAGCTGCGTGTAAGCACATTCCCAACAAACGAGCCGAGAATTGATCGCATCGGAGGTTTAAACATCTAAACGAACGATCTTTCCGCGTTCGAATAACATACGCAGCTCGATAATAATATTGGAATTAGATCTCCAATATACATAAAATATTTTTAAAAAAGCAAAAAAAAAATAATTCGTTCGAAATGTAAAAGTCAGTTTATTGACTATCCTGCTTTACCGTTTTGTTAAAGAACTTATTATTTACACTTGTTTAAAAAAAATTGTAATAATCACTCAAATGTCATATCTGAACGGCTACTATATAATGTGATATTTTGTTACTATTATTAATATTGCTGCTATTAACGATATATGAACGAAGGATTTTCGACCCTGTGTAACGGACATCGATTTATTTTGTGACGTTGAAATCTCTGAGTTTGTTGTTCGTAAATTGCAAGCGACATAAGATTGCGAAATTTCTCTTGAAATTCTAGAAACAACTTGTTGAATTTTATAATTGATGCAATTAGGATTACACGATTAATGAAACGAAAAAGTGCGTCTCTAAATGGATACATAATAAAATGATTTCGCAGTATTATGTAGCTTGCATATCTACACGGAGAAAATTTTATGTTAAATTTTACTATGCTGCCGCACCAACTGCGGACCATCAAGACGCCCAAGTTTAAATGCTATAGTCTTGTGTAAAATTACTATGTCCATAGCATTTAATGCTACGGACATAGTAATTTTACACAAGATTATAGCATTTAAACTTGGGCGTCTTCAGGTCCGCAGTTGGTGCGGCAGCATAGTAAAATTTAACATAAAATTTTCTCCGTGTATTTACAAATAACTCGCGGCTCACGCGTAATTGTGCGCAGATGAAATACTCTCTGTATTTCTGATTTTTATGTGCATTTGTCAAGACAATATTCTCATTGTGTGTTATCCTTTCGGAATCTGTAAGCGGTATAAAACAAAATTATAAATAGGTTTTCTTGTTCTAAGTAACATTACCGTTTTTCTTTCTTCAAATTGTAAAGATGGGTTTGCGCGTGACTATGAAAAGAACTTTTTTTTTTATTTGTCTTCGCTATTCTGTTAGCTCAAACCCATTCTAATAAGTCGTGTCAATTTTGTTTCCTTGAAGGGACAGAACAGCTCAACTGTCGTTCCTTAATAAAAATTCTGTTTCAGTACACACAATACACGAGATTATATCTATTTTTCACGTCATAAATCCCGACGTACTAGATTTCATCGTCCCAAGCTTTTTTCCCCCCTTACGTAAAACGATCCTCTCTCATGTAGTCTCAGCAAGATTATTAGATAAACAAGGTGAATTTTCTACGTGTTATATATTACTTGAATTTTCAAGACTATGTTGCGAATCGCACCCTGCATTTTAAAACTTTCTAATTATTAAGGCATTTCTTTATCGAATGAACATTTTAATTAATCTTACTATTTGTTAAAAAGTTCGCCATGTGACCGGTTTCAAATAGCATCGATATACAATTGTTTGCAAATTGATATAAAATTTATATTATAAATGATATTGAATTATCAAATGTATAAGAGAGAAGGAAATTGTTCTGTGTGGATGTATCTTGTTACCCACAAAGTTATTGCCGAGGTTTATTTATTATTTACTCGTATTTCGAAACATCTGCGGGCACTTATTGTTACAGTTTGCAATATATTTTGTACGTATATCCGAGGATTATTGCGGCTAATGCACGTTTAAGCGGATTACGTCAAATGCGACGTTACATGGAGGTATCGAAGTATCCTCCTTATAATACGGCTCACATAATTTGTCGCTCTAGACGTAGTATGCATTTTCCTCTAATACTACACTTAATACTACTTAACATTTAACGTTTAGTACGATTTATCAGATAAATCAGATAATTGATATCGGACAAATGTAATAAACGTCTCAAGGATACTATTGTTCTCATATCGATGTTGATTTTACAATTTAAAAAATTAATGACTTGATTGTGGGATATAACAAGAATACATGCATCATATTTGTAATATCGTTAGCACCCTCAAAAATTATACAACAAAAAATCTAATATAAATGACACGAGCTATTCGTGAAAATAATATTTCCTAAAATTAATTTAAAAAAAATGATAAATATAATATGTATAAAATCCTGTCATATATGAGGGATGCTTTCTCAAGCCGTCAGCAAAAGAGTATAGTATCAAATGCATTCACTATCGAAAATGAAACATTGATACTTCAATACCATCGGATAAGCATCCGTATTTCGATTCTACTGCCGTTATTGTAAGCTTTCCCAGCTCCACGCGATCCTCCGCGGCTCTTTCAAAAGAGGAGGATCTACGGAGGTAGAGAACAAGCAGACGTGGCTCGGTGAGTGGGCGGAGAAGAGGGCATAAGAATTATGCTGTCAGACCCTTGGCGCGATATAAACGTTGGGCCGCTATTGATTTTAAGTAGTCGCTTAAATAGCGTCGTTCAGCCGTGCCACCACGGCGTCCGCGTCGTCGGGATGCATCGCGCCCGAAGATGCGTTAGCGACTTTCTCTCTCTCTCTCTCTCTCTCTCTCTCTCTCTCTCTCTCTCTTTCTCTCTCTTTTTCTTTCTCTTATCTCTTTGTAACGTTTTATGAATCCACCTTCCGATTCCACGCGTTTTGCATTCTCATCATACTCTCCAGTTATATTTATTTCTTCTTATCTTTGTTACTCTCGGTTCAGTTTTATTGCAGGAAATCATGCAATCAATGATTTATTGTTATATGGAATACATGCGATCACTTACATGTATTTTTTTCCAATTTTACTGCAAACCTTGGAAAACGGCGAAATTTACTTTCATACCACGCAAAAGGGATGATGAAATTCTTAATTCAATTTTATCAAAGTCCGATACATTTATAAGGTGCTTTCAGTTTATTGGTTTCTGAAATCTTTCTTGGATTCTTTTTTAACTAGAGTGTGTGGAGCTTGTAATTTTAATTTTAAAGTAATATTTCATCTTAAAGACTTTCCCTGCCAATAAATTAATTCATCGTACTAATTAATGTGTTGCATATCAAAGAAAAAAATATGGTTAAAGTTTTTATTTTACCCTTTTTATCTTTCCTACCGATCGATCAAGTTTCAAGAAGAACATCTACATTTTTGCATACCCATCTCTTCGGCTACGTTCCCTGGCCGGCGTTTCAAACAGTTTATATTAATTTTACTGCTATTTTTAAAACAAACAAAACAATACAGTCAATTCTATTTATTTTCATAAAGCGCACTAAATGAAATGACGAAAGAAAGCGCAATTCTACGACCGACCTCTTCTAGACTAATTCTGTAAGATTTATTTTCTCGTCACTTTGAATCGTTACTTCCCTCTTTTTTCTCGAAAAAGAGAAAAAGAGAGAGAGAGAAAGGGGAAGGGAGGCAGAGAAAAAGAGAGAGGAACACATCGCAATTTTGCCGACAACGGACGAGCAGATATCGATTCAGACGGTCAATTAGGTCTAAGAGGTCCTCCAGGGAGAATTTGTACATGACACACTACGAATCACTCCTCCGTCTCATCCGCCACCGCTAATGTGTCATTCTTCTCGCCGTGTAGCCAAATCCAGCCAGCCGTCCCTATTACCCTCCGTCTCTCTCAGTCTCGACCGGATCCCATCTTTCTACGCGGTCGTGGCTCTCTCATTTTCTGAATTATTTTTCCACGAGTCGTTTGCAGGGTCGAGACTCTGGAGACGGGGGGGGGGGGGGGAGAAAAGAGCAAGGGGGTAGAAAAAGAGAAAGAGAGATACGGTCGAGGAAGTCCGTATGCCACACACATTCCCCTCCGGCTCGAATATATAGGCGACGACAATGCGACAATAGCGACGGAGAAGGATACAATAAGGATGCTGTGTGGAAGAAGACGGAGCGGTATAAAGAAACGAAAAATACTCTGAGACCCGTATTCCTGCTTCTATCTTCGCCGCCACATTTAGCACACTAAGCGTAGCCATCGGAGTGTGTGACCATCGGGTTTTAGGAGACCGATCCCTGGAACGTATACTTTAACCCCCAGATTGGAGGTGTGTTACCCAAGTCCGGAGATACGAAAGAATGGGGATGTTTTCAATTACGGTGAATGATGATGAATAAAATATCTATCTCTCTGTTACCTTCTCTGTAAATTCATCACGAAGGATACTATATATATTTTTTCGTGGTTTTTAACGCCAAGTGAATCCCCTCCCAGCAAGTTCAACGTTGATCTCTTTCGTTTCTTTCCAAACATCGAACGTGGAGGGAAAACGGAGAGACAATTGAACTATCGTTAAAATTAATCGACGCGCGACGTCCCGAGGAAACGTCGCTTATTTGTACGGTACGAGAATCGGGCAGGCACGCGTTTGGCGCCGAGTATGCGACCGGAATACGGGATCTTAGGGGACCACGAAATCTCGATCGCCTCGCGGGCGGAATTCTACGATGGAATTCTACGATTCCGTAGCCGATATCGCGGTCGGGCCGACGACGGCGGTGCCGGGGCGCCGGGACCGTCGCCCTCCGCCCCGTAATCTGGCAGTGCATTTAACCACTTTGTGAAATAGCCGTATATCTCTCTCGCTGTGACGTAGCATTCGATATGTCGAGAGTGTGGGTTTCGGCGGCGAGATCGGCAGAACGAGGTGGCGAGGAGACGGTGGAGACGGGGGAGAAAGTTCCCGAGGATATAAAGAGACGCGAAGCGCCGAGGCCCTCGTGTGACGGGGGATGAGAGAGAACCCGAAGGGGGGAAGCGAGAGTATAGCGACGACTACGATATGCGCGCGCCCCCCGTCATACCCGTTTAGGGATAGAAGGTGCCCCCCGCCCCGCGACCAGGGTGGGGTTACCCGTCCGTTGGTAGGGGGTGGAAATGCTCCCGATTCGACTCGGCGTGTAGGGCGCACGAGCCGACCGCCGCCGCCGGGGGTTGGAAGTGGGGATTTGTTACAGGGAGAGTATCTGTAGGTAGCAGGGGGAGAGAAGAGGGTGGAAATGAGATAGAAAGAGAGACGGAGAGAGAATGAGAGAGAGGGTGGACGTTGGGGCGCTGGAGAACGTACGCGCGCGATTGCAGGGTACGAGGGGTATAGAATCACGATGGTCGCGTATATGTGTGTGCGTCTGGTATACAGGGTGTCGTGAAAAATTCAGATTATAATGGTATTCTCTGACGAATTTTTGCATTATTTGATCTTGATGAAAATTTCACTGAAGATCTGATTCTTGGTTATCAAACGTCGTAGGAGCTTCAAAAAAGATTCTGCTACTCCGATCTCTTAAAACCCTTTAAAGCTTCTAAAGTTAAACAATTCGGACTCCATCTCCAAAGAGAGAATTCCGATACCGTCTCGCTACTATCTCTCGAGTGCTTCTGACCACCCTGTAGCGAAAGCGGAAGAAGGGTGCGCCCTACTTCGCGTCGGCGTTTTCCCTCCCAAGCGGCCCAGCGGGTGCAACGGGGCGCGAGGGTAGAAACGCGGGATGTTAGCGGGGTACGGACGTACGGACGTACGAACGGACAGACGGAGAGAGACGGAGAGAGAGGGCAACGCGAGATGAAGATACGAGGAGAGGAAAGCCGCGCGAGAGGGTGTCTCTCTGTTTCGCTGCCGGGGGTTTCGCAGTCTCGCATTTCAACAACGACGACGCCGAACGTCGCTGGTGTCGCCGTCGCCGTTTTTTCCCTCGAGCAAGGGAACGCGCGCGCGCGTGAACGATAGATAGAAGCGTTAAGAAAAGAAGAGAGAGGGAGAGAGAGAGACAGATGTCGACAGATATAGAGAGTGGGTGAAAGGGTGAAAGGGGGAAAGAGAGAAAGAAGAGGCGAGGGGGCTCGCTCGCGAACCCTCGTACGTTGGCCCCCGGCGCAACGAGAGCAGCGTTACGCTCGGCTAGCACGACGGGGCACCTCGTGAGAATTCGGGTATCAGGGGTGCTTCCGTATAGTAGCGGCGGTGGTCGGTGATGTGAGTGGTGGCGGTGGTGGCCTGGTGGTAGCGGTGGTGGTGCCGTCGCTGGTGGTAGTGGTGCGGTTACAGTCGATACGGCGTGGCGGAGGCGCCGAGGAGCTTCTCGTCGGGGACGACGCAAGTGGTGCACGTTGGTGGGCGCAGATTTACGTAAGAACGACGACAACGACGGCGACGACGAGGACATGTCCGCCTGCTCGTCCGCTTACTAGTGACGTCGTATGTGCTGGTCGCTGGTCGCGTGTGCGCACGTGTGACGCCGCCAATGGATACTCGACGAAGTGGCTGATCGAAAATCCGAGGGGACGTCCTCGGTGGTTTGGGCTCGTCGAGCGCGCGCCGCTCGCAGAGCGAAGACGAAGGAACGCAGCGAGTGCTATAGCGGCGAGGGGTGCTGGGAAAAGATTCGCGAATGGACGAGACGGGTCCGTTCAATTTCGATTCTCCTCCTCGTAATTCGCCACAGTGCCCAGCGAGGACTCCGAAGAGCCGGCGGCTCCGGATTAATTTCAAGGTGTGTGAAAGGAGCAACAGCCAATAAAAGAAGAATCGTAAAGAAGAAAACACTAGGGAGGAAGGAAGGAAAGGGTACAAGTGCGAGAACTCGGAAAGCAGGAGGATGGGCGTAAGATCGGTCCCGAGAGGCTTCTCCGCGCAGAAGACGCTTCTCGGCCGTCGTTGAGACGACGCGAATCTCGAGTGTCGTCGGGAGAGAGCAAGGCACAGAGAGAGAGAGAGAGAGAGAGAAAGAAAGAGAGAGAAGAGTCGAGTCGAGTTGCGGGACGTCGAAAGTTCGCTACGACGACGACGACGACGACGACAATAACGATCCATCATGGGGGTCTCGGTGTTCCTGCTTTACGCGGTAACGGTGCTCGGCGTGGCAGCCAGCGACAATTGCGCCGACAAGTGTTCGTGTAAGTGGAAGAGCGGGAAGCGCACGGTGGAGTGCGTGAATCGCGACCTGACCAGCATACCGGAGTGGATCGATCCAGAGACCCAGGTGCTGGACATGAGCGGCAACAACATCTGCCACCTGCCGAACAACATATTTATACACGTGCGGCTGACGAATCTGCAGCGTCTCTACCTGCGTGAGTGCCGTATTGACCGGATCGACAGCAAGGCACTGGCCGGCTTGACGAATCTCGTCGAGCTCGATCTAAGCAGCAATCTGCTGGTTGCGGTGCCGAGTTTGAGCTTCACCGACACGCCATTCCTACGCGATCTCGTGCTCGCGTACAACCCGATCAAGCGGATCCGTCCGCACGCGTTTAAGAGCACGCTGAATCTGGTGAAGCTCGATCTGTCGCACACGCAGCTCGCCGAGATCGAGGGCAAGGGCTTTCACGGACTGGATATGCTCGAGAGCCTCAAGCTGAGCAACAATGCATTGTCCACTCTGCATCCGGGCACCTTCGAGCCGCTCAACAAACTCACCAGTATCGAACTGCACGAGAACCCGTGGGTCTGCGATTGCCATCTACGCGAGATGAAGATGTGGCTGGTGAAGCATAATCTGCCGATGATCGTGGCGCCCGTGTGCCACGGGCCTCAGCAGTTACTCAATCGTGCCTTCACCGACCTCGGTATCGACGACTTCGCCTGCCGACCGATCCTGCTGATAGCCAGCCGTTACGCCGAGGCCACCATCGGCGAGAATGCCAGCATCGAATGTCGCGTGAGCGCGATACCACCCGCAAAGGTCAAGTGGTATTGGAACGGCCGGCTGCTGACCAATCACTCGGCCTTCAGCAGCTATCAAAAGATCCTCATCTTCGAAGAGGGCCAGTTTAGAAAACGAAGTACCCTCATCCTGACCAACGCACAGGAGGCTGACTCCAGCGAGTTCTACTGCGTCGCCGAGAACCCCGCTGGCTGCGTCGAGGCAAATTTCACCCTACACGTGTCCCTGAGAACGGCGGGCATGTCGACTTTAGGTTCGGGTCAGATCGCGGGGATATCCGCCGCGTTAGTGGTGCTCATACTCTTCATCCTACTCATCATCCTCGTCCTGTTCATTCGTCTACGTAGAATGCCGCTGAAGGACGTTAAGTCGTCGGCGCCGATGGAGGCGGCGACCGGCGACGGTGTCGGCAGCGGCAGCGGTGGCGGCAGCGGTGACAACAACCCGCCGTCCGCGACCTCGACCACCCGCAGGAAACACGAGGAGATCGAGACGACGTCGTTCGCGCTGGAATCAAAACCGCCCGCTTCGTTGCACCTGAGCTACGTGCAGAGACCGCACGCGGCCGTGGTGCAGGAGAGCGAGTACAGCACGATCAGCCGCTTCGACGACCAGAATCAGTCCGCGGTGGCGGCGATGCCGGGCGCCGGGTGTTTCTCGTCGACGACGTCCTTGATGCCGATCGATAATCCGGATCTCATCAGGGACACCCGGCGCGGCTCCACCGAGGACATCACGCCTTACGGCGTCGCCGATTACGGCCGCGTCGAAGCGTTGGACGACGCCGGCAAGATGCTCTACACCAGCTGCCTGTGGGAGGCCAGGGACAGCTGCGGCAGGACGTCCGCCGTCTCGGTGAACGCGTACCCGTCGAAGGAGCAGCTCGCGGTGGTCGCGCCGGTCGTCGAGCAGTTTCCGCCCGGGGCGAAGCAGATGAGAGTCTGGCAGAAGGGCGTTCCGGTGCTGCCGCCGGTCTCGGCGCTGAAACGCGTCCTGGGATCCACGCGCAGCTCGCCCGACGAGGGTTATCAGGAGGGCACCGGCACCGACGTCTAGGTACCGCTACTTCATTACTGCGACGCCCGGCACCGTTATCTGGAGCTACGTAGACGGCACCAGGAGGACGACACCGACTGCTAAGAGAGGAACGAAGGAGAAGAAGAAGAAGAAAAAAACAAGAGTTGTCCTCGCGAGTGCCGGACGGGCGGTAGTGAACAGGAGTAAAAATGTGTCGGACGAATCTCGCGTTTAAGTGTGATCGCGTCCAAGTGTGACGATGACCGATGATAACGCGCCATTATTGTTGTGCTCGGACTGCTTTTCGCCGCTGGACGAAAGCGTTATGCTCGCGATCGCGTTCGCGTATAGTGATCGAAGATACCGCATTATATACAGTTTCACATCCAACAGATACCACTCAAGTCGGCAGGTGCGATAACACCCTGCGATCGGGAAGGAAGGTATGGTATACAATTGCATGGAAACATGGACAAGGCGCGAGCAACGCACACAGCCCACCCCTAAAGACTGCCATAACTAAACTACCATAACTACGCGAATCGAATATGCTTAGGCGTATGCAAGGAGCTTTCGAGAGGTCGACGAACGCGTGGATCGTTACTGCAATAGGTTGACATCGTGGCCACCGAGGAACGTCTGCGACATGCATAAACGTCTCGCTCGACGCGAATAAACTGGCTCGCATGGTTGACCGTGTTAAGGATCATCACGTGCGATTAGCACGACCTTCTCGAGCCGGGCGCAATAGGCGACATGGCGAAAACGACGGCTGGGCCTTCTCGAAGAACCACCCGTGCCCGTGCTCGTCGCGAACGAACGCCCGCAAACAAGTGTTTGTAGTGGTGTGACTCTTCGAGGCGGCAATTAACGACAAAGTTAATTAAGTTGAGATGTCTTGTGTGCAATGCGTGTGGTGCAACCAGTTGGTAGATGTTCGGTTCCGTTTGTACGTGTCACGAGGGTTGTTGCCTCCAGTGTTCGATATCGACAATGTCAACTTGTACAGGATGTTCCGAAAAAATGGTCAACGAAAGACGATGATGCCTGTCGTTGCGAGTGAGACGAACCCTCGTAAATGTGTGTTCTGAAATAACTCGGAAGCTACCCACGGAAGTTGTTTGTACTTAAGAATACATAAATATCGTGATTGTTAATAAGACTTTACGATTAAGACCTTCGAGTATGCAGAAATCATCTTCAGATTCGCAGTAATCTCTCGGGAATCGTAACTGCAAATTCGATGAGAATCCAAATTTAGATACGTGTTCATTAAGATTCGCTTACACTCGCAACGATTGACACTATTATCTTTCAAAATATTGGCGTTCCCCTCTGGAAATATTCTGTGTAACGGAGCAATGAAAGATCGGTCGATCGTATCAACCGCAAGGCGACGTCTCGCGCACACGGAGTGCATACAGGAAGTGCATACACATGACGTGCATCAAGTCAGGGACGAGGAAGCGATGACGATACGCTACGTCGGCCACGTCATTGTCTGGGCAGCACAATATCGACGGGTAATACATTTGTATAACGGCTAAAGCCAAAAGCAGTTTGGGGTCTATTGGGAGGCCGAAATCTCCCGGGTAAAAAAAAAAAATACGTTAGGTGACACTCCCCTTAAGACGATAAACGGCGAGTACGAAGACTGGCAGTGCACGTTTCCGATGATGGGGATGACGCGTAGAGTTGCATAGGAAGCGAGGAACGACGCTTAATCTACGAAGTATTTCTCGCGGATTTTTTCTAGTCAATTCGGTGAAAGAAAGAGAGGAAGGAAAAGAAAGCGGAAAAAAAATACAGAAAATGAGAACGGATTTTCACGACGGAATTATTTATTCGGCGGGATGGGAAACTCGCGCTGGCAAAATGGCGCGTATTCTCAATTAAGAGAATACGCGAGGTAGTCTCGTTGTGTCAACACCTGGGTTATTCCCTCGAAGCGCTTCGGTCGACAAACTCTCACGATTACGGACCGGCGAGCCTATATTGTTGCTTCGAGTGGCCGGTCCGAGTGGCTCTCGTGTCCGAGACGAAGCCTCGCGAGAACGATCGAGTAAGGGATATGGCGGCCGGATGCCGCTCTGGATCCATACTCACGACTCCACGTTTCCCGGATTCGATCGCAATCGCGGCCTCTTGGCGGATAGTACCAATTTTTCTCGAGTACCCTATATCAAATTTGCTACGTTTTCAACTGATATAAATTTATTTTTTCAATTTCCATTTTATCCGAATACACAGCTTGATTGAATTTCTTATTTTATTTAATATTCAATTTAGCAGTAATTTTCGATATACGATTATTGTTACGCGTGGTATAATAGCAATTTTGTTTATTTCAATATTTATCAGCGTTAAAGATATATGTATATCGTATTAAATTCATACAACAAATGTACAACGGTGCCGATCAATAATATTGATGACATCGGATATTAAAGCTTTCTTAACATAAATAGATAACGTGCCATTTGCGAGCACGTGTGTAGTGACGGTGAATCCAGAGTATATGTAGGTCTCGATCATTGTCTTTTTGTGCGTGCAACGGGAACCACTGGAATCAATTACATAAGGCTGCGTGATAAGTCCTTAAAACCAATCGCGAGCGAATGTATACTATTGCTCAATCACTAAAGCTGGATTTCGCGATTGATTGGTTGGCTTATGTCTGGCGTTGGCGTCTTACGTAAGTGAGACTCTGTCGATCCACGCATTCGACGGTGAACCGTACTGTCAAGTTGAATTACTACGCTCCTATAAGGGTAACTTTGAGTCGCGCATTGAGTGATCAATTCAGAGAAAACTCGAATATTTCACAAAATTATCAGTAAGCAACGTGCCTCCGAACAGCCTACAATCATAAAATACGTTATAAAATGCAGCAATAGAAAAAAAATCTTTTGGTCATATATCATTATATTTTTCAGTTCAATCATTCGTTTTTATTGGATGTTCTTATTTTACTGGATGTTTTTAGTTTATTACGCGTCATGTATTTTCCAATTTGGTATGCTGTCTTTTTCCGGAAGAAAAAAAAATTACTTTCTTTAATCTATCTGCAACAAAAAGGCTTATGTTCTTGCGGCGAACAATTTAATCAAAGTTACGAGCCATTTCCTCAGGCACCAATTTGTCCTGGAGACATTTTTTTACCCCTACAAGAAGGCAAGCAAATTCGATCTGATAAGTCAAAAACGCCAGTCGCGAGTTTCGTTCGATCCCCATCTAAAGTGTGTCGACGTGCGTTTATTTTGTATGTCGTATATAAGCATGTACCCGTGTGCGTGCGCGTATGTGTATGTGGATGAGTGTGGATGCGCGTGTATCCGTGTTTGCGCGTACGCGTTTTCCGTTCGTCGAAAAAGCTCGCGGCCGAGATAGCGCGCGCGCAATTCGGCGCTTTTGCGTTTATCACCGATTGTTCTATAGCGTATCGCGCGGAACGACCGGGTTTTCTCTGCTCAATGATCTCGAAACCGTATCCGTCATATCGGAAAAAAAAAATAACAACAGCGCCCCGGAAATAGCGCCCGCGGCCACTCCGGACGATATGTCGCGTGCACACACAGAACTGGATCGCTCGGACTTTTGCATTAGTTCTTATATCTAGAGAAAAAGGGGGCGAGAGTAGACGACATACACGTGACATATAAGTAAATAAGGTTGACTCTACGAGCTCTAATACGATTGTACTGAATATTCTAACAGCAGTTACAGGGATTACTTACGGAACTTCTCTATCTGACAATTTCTATTTTCCGTTGCCCGTAATTAAAAGTCGTAGTAATTAGCCGGACTTAAGTGACGAGGAAAAAGTTCATAGGGATGTAAAGCGAGTGACAACAGTTACGTTGCTTTGAAACGAAAACGAACTGGTCGCCGTTTGGCTACCATTCTTCTCACACGGATGTGAGTTGGTATATACGTGTAAAAGAAGACGAGGTGATCTTCGTGAAGCTAGCGACCCATTTTTAGAATTTTCAACATAATTAATGGAGTCCCCCGTCTTTCTTTTCATTTATTTGTTTGTTTCCATGACTTTAATTGCTATCTTATCCGAGTAAACGGATTACGAATAACCGAGTTTCGTTTCCTCCCTTTTTTATTTCTCGCGGAAATTTTCGTTTCGTAACAATTTCGATTTGAGGAATGCGCCGTTACCCAATCCTACCTATCATTCGTAGTGATCCGCTCGTTAATCTACGCGAACCGAATTCGTCCTCGAAAAAAATTTCGTTTGAAACTTCTACGTGCAGTTTCGCTTACATACACGATACTAAAAAAAAATTGTATGGTATACAAAGCTCGCGAGTTTTTCCGCTTTACGGACGTCGCGGCGTCGTTGCGCGTTACTTCCGAACTTGCAATCCCTCATCTTGGATCGTGTGACCCTTGCATTTCGTAAAATTACATTAAAAACGCGAACTAACGAAAAAAATGTCGCGTTCATTTTTTTACAATTATTACCTGCTTATACTTTAAAATATGCTTTTGGGCGTTCTCGCGCATACCGGCATGTCGATCGCTCAAAGCAGCCGAGAGTCAACTGTTGCGTGCAAGTGAGTCTTTATATCTGATTTCCACTAGTTTTTTTTTTATACCTTTCGATCGACGTGGCACACAACTGAGTGCCGTAACGCCACATGCCAGGTCAATATACGCAGTGATAGCACTCGTTGTCTATAGCGACTGTAAGGCACGTGAGGTCTAGAACCTCACAACTCAATACGAGCTACATCGATCGAGGAATCAGGAAACGCGATGTTAATTGCTATTTATTGTCAAAATCAAAGTGCGAATCTTTGAGGTGTAGTCGTTCATGCGATATCACAATGTTATTTAATAAAAATTTCTACAAAACGCGTTGGATAGAGCAATCTAACGAGTTCGAATCTGATCCAGCTCGTCGGAAAATTACACAAACGCAATACTGCTAGGAAACACTAATTATTTATGAAACTATAAATTGGGGCACGATAGAGATCATATTATAAAGAATTAATAATGTAATGAAATACATTATGTATTTCATTATCCGTTGATATCATTCAACTCATAAAGGAAAGATATTCTAAATTTGAACACGTGCATGTGATTTCACTCTTTTACAAGTGATGACGTAGTTGTTTTAATTCTCATTATCTACCTACGCTATTATGCAGGGGAATAATAAATATTTCAAACTTTGGTATTGGACTTAAAATTCTATTTTACGAGAATCACTTTCAATAGTAAGTCCCCGGGGATCACAGAACTAAGAGTGATTGGTTGCCCCATTCGTTGCTCCATTGAAAGTTTTGCGTTCTGAAAATGACTCAATAATAAAACTTAGCAAATATACTCAGAATAATGCTGTTTCGTCTCACCATTGACTTTGGTTTTCGCTTTTCTGAATTAAAGGAAAGTGCCCTATTATGAGATAGGATCCTAATATGAGATGGCGGGGTTTTTTCATGGTGGGATCAACAGATAGGGCCTATATAGGGCCTTTTAGCTTAACATATCTCATATTTGGATCCTGTCTCATAATAGGGCACTTTCCTCTACTGATCAATATAGACGCCTTTTATTTTCTGGAATCCTACTTTCGAAAAATAAAAAATTGCGTAGTTAATTATTCACACGTGGCATGCGGTATTGCGTGAAATGAAACTTTCATCGTACACACGAATGTCTGTTCTACACAGGCATAGCGATTTTATATTTGTTAATGAGGCTAACTTACCGAATAATTTATTCAAATTGTGTTCAACATTTCCACGTGCTGTTTCGCACACAATATCGGACTAATATTAAATTAATAGTTTTATTATGACATTTTCTATAATTTATCATTGATTAATTTAATACTGTGACAACAATAGCTTAGAATAAATTAAAATACATTTAACGCTAATGAATCATGAATAAACATCAGTTATATAAAGCTAGTTTAACTTTTAATGTATAATTAAGCTTTTAATCCAAGTTTTGACAACGTTTTATAAAGCTCAATTAAAATTTATTTGCAAAGTTTCGTTATTCGTCGATATCATTCGATTTATAAAAGGAAGGATATTTTAAATTTTATGCACGTGACTTTCTTTTTTCTACAACCGACAGGATGATGCAGACATCCTAATCTTTGTAATTTTTGTAACGATAACGCGATTACGTATTTGCATATTTTTACGAGAAAATATATTTGAAACACTGCCGAGAAAGGAGAAGGGGGTACACAAGACGAGCGTAAACAACCCTGTGCACATATTTTCTCACTTCTTAAGGTAATTTCGCTCGCTGGGAGAAGCTCGTTCTTCGCTCCTAGCGTGAAAATATGCTTTCGCGACCGCGACGTTCGATGCCGCGGGTCTTCGTAAAATTTACACACCTTGAATTTTCGTACTTTCGGAACCATATAGACGTATTAACATAATGTTACGCAGCGGCGGATTTAGAATATTTTGGGCGCAAAATGAGGTATTCCGAGCCCTTCGAAAAAAAAAAGATATAAAATAAATCAGATGAATTTTATAACATATATATGTGTATCCTATATCATAAATATTTTTAACTAGAGTTTATAAAATTGTTATAATGTTTTAATGTTTCTTATTGATGTGGCCGAGACCGGCCGTATAGCTTTATTATCTAGGCCAAAGTTTGCATCAGTTGTTACGGGTCATTATTATCAGAATATAGATACAGCATTCAATGGTATTTTCCCGTTGTTGTGACGTAACAAATGAGTACCATCTGTCTTAACAATTGGCAGCAATAAATCGTAGTAACTACCAATCGACCGAAAAGTATTTTAAATTAAAGCGGAAACAGGACAAGTGCATGTGTGAGAGTGAAAGAGAGAACGAGAGAGGGGGGAGAGAAAAGGAATAAGAGATTAAAAGACAAAGTGTTAATTTTACTGAATTCGTGAAGTTTTGTATACATAGGCAATAATGTACGGCAACTTTTATGGTGGACAAGCGAAGTAATGCAAGAAAATTGTGAATTATCTACAGCACTTGATAATAATGAAGCAGAGATGGACACGGTAAATAAAAGGGAAGATATTTATTCGCGGTGGCTTCGCACATACAACAAGGTGTGAATGATAAGTGTTTTCTACAACCTCGAAGTACGCGCGGCAAATTAATTGTCGTTACACTATAATAGCGCGCCACGTTGGTAATTTTGTACCCGGTTGAAGTAGCGAGATTAACTTCTAATCCGGCGTTCTCTCTTTTTAACTTAATTGAAGAAAATGTGGACAGACAGAAATTAAAAAAGCAAAAGGATACTGAATTTTAAAATAAGGACGCATATCTTAGTCTTTTTTAAAGACATTAAAAACAAGTTGCGTTTTAAAGTACTTTAAATCGCGTCTTAAGATACTTAAATCGATTTTAAACACATACACGTGACTGCCAGATGTGTAACCACGGGTCAAGAGTTAATTTCGTTCATGATGCGTGACGTTATTTCTCTCCGATTTGTTAAAAAGAATTATACAGATATCCGGAAATATATCTAACATAACATCTATTTATAAATATCCAGTTGTTACATAAATAACGTTCATGAAGGTGCGATGTATTTTTAGATGGAAGTAATTGAATGAATTTCTGATACAAGTACTCAGGTATGATTAGGTAGGGTTGCCAGAGATCTTTGTGTATGTGGAGTTGCCCTAGATTTCAAGGCGACGAAGATAACGGCGTTATATCGCAAATTTAGGAACCTAATTTAATTTTTGAAATCTTATAATTATATACGTTTCAAAACGAGAAGAGTAAACAGATTGAATCGAGGAACATATTGAAGGTATAGAACAGAGAGTAACGCCCTTATTTATAAAATACAAACTTTGTTTTTACGTAATCGTAAACCGTACTACGTAGTTCCTGTATGTCGAAGGGAAAAATCTGGCAATCCTGAGAGCACGAAGAAAGGCACCGAGATACGCATCGACGTAACGCGTCGACCTCGGCCTTAAAAGCTGCCCTTTACAATTAGACCGAGTGTTACAAACCGCGTTGCCGCGACTCGTAACCGGCTATGCGCTCCGTGTTAACGCTAGTAATAACATTAATGAGTAACTCTTTAACGTGCGCTCCAACAAGCGGCCCGAACACGCGAGTCCTGCGAAAAATCCTCGCTACAGGTTGTTGGCTCTGTTAATAACCCGTGCGGTAACACATCCGTAACGTATGCATCATCCTTATTATTGGGACATAGACCTTCGTATATATGTATATATATATATATATTATATATACAACCTGAGTTTTCTAGCCCCTCTCTATCAATTTTACATTTTTTATCGTAATTTTAAAGCGCTGAGCGCATATCTACGCTTCTATTGCGGACAATAAAAATTTCAGTTTTAAAGATAATAGGACGTCGACGGCGTCTACAGGCTATTGTTTGAAACAATAGTATCGCGTACATATGCGCTCCGTCCGAAGGGATATCACATACACTTGTACGTACCATCGCGACACATCAGATATAATCTGAAAACCGGATGAGAGGAGGAAATGTAAATCTCTCGAAAATCGCGGGAAAATGATAGGGTTGCCAACGAGATTATTTTACAAAATCTTTAGATTTGACAAAATGTAAAGCTCTCTTCGAGCTTGGAATTCTTTATACATTCCTCACATATCCACATGCTCACATATCCCGTACATTCACATATCTATATGTTTTACATATCTATATGTTTTATTACACATCATTTTACACACTTACATATCGTTACATATCTATACCTATAAGTAGTTTTTCAAGATGTCATAGTTCTCGAAGGAAACTTTGTTATTGAATTAATCCGAATTTATCTAAATTTTTCTCCTCAGCGCGGAACCAATGCATTATTGTTGGCAATCTCAAAAAGTGAGCAGAGAACGTTATTATATATCCTGCGTGCGCGCGTGTACATGTTCGTGTGCGTTGTATATGCGTATGTAGGTATGTATGTGCATTTGCCTGTAAACCGAGTGCTCGCGTGTAAGTTATAAAGGAACCGGACCTAGTTTACGACCCTTAAGACGTGCCCGCCAAAGGGGGCAACCACTTTTAAGGATGTTAACGATGTACAAATGTGTAATTTAGTGTCGCAGAAAGAATCCATCTAATGGCGCGGTGTATGACGACGAATATATAAGAAAAATAAACGAGAAAAAGTATATAAAAATATTTCTTTTATTTTACAAGTAACGAGATGGAAGGGCGTGCGTATGATTGCGATCCGTTTTAGAGGGCATAGGCGTATCTATATTTCCAAGATTACGCACTTTTTTGAAGGTATACATAAATAGAGCAGAATATACCGTTCAAGACGGAAATTGTTGATGAAAGAAAGGGAGGCGAGAGAGAGAGCGCGCGCGTGCGATACGCTGTCATAAACCCACATGTACGGTAAAAATCATGTGCTATAAGGGCAGTTGTCGAAATAAAATTTTTTTCGATCGAATAACTGGTTTTTGTTCTTCCTATCCAGCTACAAGTTTGTTATTTTTTAAGATAATAAAAAAAATGCGAAATTGATAGAAGCGGAATGTAGCAACATTTGAAACGAACTGAGAATATGATTACAGAAATAAATATAAATATAAATCCTGTAGTTTTTGTAAGCACCAGAAATAATGAAAAAAAAAAGGAATAAATATTTCAGACTTCGTCTGCGCATAACTATTTAAAACCAATGTGATTACATTTTTATTCATGTTCAAGAATTATTTATTTGACCCATTTGTCCATCAAATTTTCTGAATAAAAGATGAGAGCCTGATGTGCAATTTATATATAATTTATTTTCAAATATCTTTACAAAATATATTAATTTCACCGCTTAAATAACTTATATTCCTAGAGTTTACGAATTTAATTTAAATGCATCTTATACACCTAAAATAGTGATTAAAAATTATCACATATGTTGAAAAGGAACCTCGATAATTCCAGTGCACTGTATCATAAATATTTATCGAGGATTTAACATTATTCGCCATTTTCGTACGTTTATTTTCTACCGTGTTAATGATCATAAATGTCTACGGGCACGTGCGCTAACACGATCTGTCGATATGTCGTTATTTTCGTCATTGCGTTTATCTGTTGACATTAAAAAGAGGTATTGAACGGGAATGTGGGCTCGAGCCATGAGATTTCGAGCGACTGTCAAACAAACGCCGGGAACGAAGAGCGGAGAGATAGATCGAAGACAGGCAGGACGATGGTGCTCTTGACGTTTGACGAGGAGGAATCCCCTATCCGTCATTATTATAAGCGGCACTTTATCAATAGAAAGAGGGTCATCTCGTGTCAGATCGATCCGCTTGCATTTGTCAAAGTGAGAAATTATGATGGGTCTCGCATACATACATCATGTAAAAGGATCGCGTGAAAATTCAATTGGAAAGTATTCCGCGACGTATAATATGCGAGTAATATATGAAGGGAGGGATACGCGTCGAATCGTGATGTGCGTATATAACGAAAGAAAATCAGCAAAAAACGAGAGAAAATGAGCGGATAAAGGAAACGTCATGTTGGATGTCAAATCTAGACTGAATTCCGCAATTTTACGTATACCCAATTACGACGTTCATAATTAAAGTCTTGAAGCATGGATTATTAAATCAGTCAGTTTACTACGCACATTTCTCATAAATATATTATATTATCTTCGCGAAAACGGAACATATTCATCATATTTTATTAATCAATTTCACAAACGTCTCTTCTGTAACGCGTATCGAGATAAATTATAGGTACATATAATTTATCCCGGATCCCGGAGTCGCGAGTCGCGAGTGAATTGTCTAAAACGGATTTTAAGTAAATACGGACACGCAAATTCTACAGCAAGACCGCCGATAGCATTCCGCCGGATTTCTGGCCGAAAACGACGCAGCCTGATTGAAACCTGAACGGCCGAATTGCATCCGGCGACACGGGCGTTGCATTCTGAAATTTCATATCCAACAATCGCGTTATAGCAACAATGCCTTGATTGGTATCATTCTATCTGTGCCGTCTGTCCCGCGTTTCTATTTGTAACAAAAAATCAATATATCCGCATGATGTTCTCTGTCCCCTCCCCGTCAATCTGTCCCACCATTCCCGCGCTCTCCTTTGCTCCCAATCTTTACACGGATAGCACAGTTATTCTACATCCATATATGTATCTCTAACGGGATGAACGCGTTGTTGGGATACACGACAAATGCACGAGCACATGCTTTAGCGTTAGATTTAACGGTATTGTGCGTATTCATGTTTTTTCGAGTGAAAAAGCACGACGGCTGTAAAAAGCTGCAACTGCATTGTACAATGAAGAGAAAGAGAGAGAGAGAGAGAGAGAGAGAGAGAGAGAGAGAGAAAAGGGAGAAAAAAACAATATCGTTTGAAAGGGCAATCGGTTATTATTTTCTGTACTACTGTGATGTATCGGGTATCGATTGTGTGTTAGCAGAAATACCGTTATCTGCGTCTACGAGACAAGGCAGGTATTGTTTCTGATGTTAACCGTAATATTGCCACAGTCGTGCGGTTGTATATAATATTTATATTTGCATCATGCAAAAACGCGCAGTAGCACGACAACGATGCTTCGTTCGCAATAAATACACGCAATATTTTCCGTGAATGCAAAGCAATCATAATGAAGTTGAATCATATATATTTCGTATAACAAGCTTGTCCAAATTATAAAATTGAAAATGTCGGGGAAAAAATGAAACTTTTTTTTGTACCAAATATATGTATATGGCCAGATACAAAACACCAGTTTATTTAAATTATTTAACTCACTTTTCAAATGATAAATTTTAACGCATTTGATGAATTTATCTTTTCACGTTCATACTAAAATTAAGAGTCACGATAATTATTAAACATTCCATATTATATAGCTGTTGTATTTTGGTCCCTCGTCTCTCGTCCTAATTCTAGGCAAAGTACTCGTTTTATCATTTACATCGGGATCTTGGCAGCGGCTCCAATTCAGCAGCGAGACATGGCACGGAAAAGAGCGCCTACACCATGACCGCGATGCCGAAATGCATATACCGAGTTTCATATCCATGCGCCGAGGCTTCGAATGCAGCGCGCGGACTATCTCGAAAACGTCATTATTGCGCTGCGGCATACAACTCGTGAGGGTAAACACGCGTGTGCACACGTATTAACGTACGCACAACGATACGTCGGGCATACACCGAGAAAACGACATATTATTTTCCCGAATGGTAATCGCGAATTCAGCCACGGTCTGAAAATGCGTATCGTACGGTCTTCATAATACGGCTGTTACCGTGAACTATTGCGGCGCCCGCAATTCTGGCCTGTCTCGTATTTTAGGTCGGACTCTTCAGGGATAACGCGATGTATGCACGCCCATGTTATTTGAAAGAGATATGTACATGCATTCCTATGCTAATACGAAACTTCAGATAGTCCGCAACGATATCACACACATTTTCGGTTAAAATCTAATTTGCTACAATCAATTATATAATTAAAAAGAAATATCTAAAATAAATAATGTGGATCATTTTATATCCTTACTTATGACGATAAAAATTGTATTTTAATTACAGGATTTTTGTATGAATTATAATTGTAATTGCTAATTAATAAGAAAAGGTTTGGCTTCGAAGAAAGAAACCGTAAGCTCTACACATAAATAAAAAGAATCGGTTATAGCATCGCGAATGGAGTATTCCGCGACATGGTTTCGACCTCTTTTTTTTTTTAATCGCCCGTTGCTATTCTCGCTGATTAACCGGATCTCATGTTAATTAGACGCGAGCGGAATTGCACGGACGACTGGCAATTATTATTTACGCGCGTCGTTCTTTTTCACGCTCTCGCGTGCTAGCTAGCTCGGGCCGTCGGCGCTGCCTCCGCTTCGAATTTACTTCGCGCAATTACCCATGGGTGTGTTCCTGAAATATCGCGTTCTCCACCACGTTTTGCTTTTAATTTCGTGCAGGGCCTCCGCCGCCGCCAGCGTTAGCGCGCGGTTATCCTTGGAGGGCGATATTCATTTTATTAAGCGCGCGTGCGCCGGGCATCGCGACGTGCAAAGTAAAAAAAAAAAAGAGGGAAAAGAAATGGGGAAACGAGAGAAGAGAGGAGGAAAATTTAAACGCGTGTGGGATCTTTTTGCGAGGCTCCTAAGCCCGTATTTTATCGTCCGACGTTCAAATTCGCGTGTACGTAATTCGCGCGTTACTACGTAATCTTGGGTGGCCCCGCGGTCTTGTACACGGACTGATTCGCGATCGAAGATATCGCATCGCTCGAAGAACCGCTTTCTGAACCGTCTAGATAAAGCGCCGCTGCAATTAAATCTCGAGTAACACCGAACGAGTTTTTTGAGCGCAAAGTTTGAGTATCGTTAATTGGCAAACGCCGTAGAGTTTGCTGTGCTATCGTAGACGTGTATACCTTCTAAATACCTTTCCCTCTTCTGAGTCACTCGCGAATACGCGGATTCGCGCGATACGATAAAGTTTGTTCTCCGAAACCAATTTAAGAGGCGAAACTTATACGATAATATCGAAACTCATTCGGCGAGTGTCAAGGCCATTTTTTCGCATCAAGTCCATTACATTGTGTTTTCTTAACGCATGAAGAGCCCGTCCAAAAATATGACACGTTTACTTAACGTTACCTAAATGACCCAACCGATTAACATTAATTTTAATTGCTGTGCGTAATTTTCCTGCATAACTCCTAAAGTAGATGTCAATTTAAAAAATAATGATAGGCTAACTTAGTTAAATGTCAAGTTATTTACATGTTAAAGTACTATTTAGGCGATTACGATTTTGCAGATATATATTGATGTTTTGGTGAAATTGTCATGAAATCAAACTTGCACAATTTTAAATATATGTATATGGAATTATTTGAGTTTACATTATGCATTACATAAAATTACATTACTTTGAAGGATACAGCTGCTTTGAAGTAATATGTAAATATATCTAAAAATATCCATAGTTGCGTGTAATGCACTTTGCGATATACTTATACACTGATAATATTTACAGACGTCATCGCGCGCTTGGCTTTTCCCGGAATAACGATAAGCAAACGCTACGGTAGAGTGGGAGTGAAAAATCTCGTTTTAAAGTCCGCCAGGAGCCGCACCTGTAAATTAAACTTTAATCAAAAATTCCCGCGGAGCAAAGAATAGCCCCGACCGAGTTACGCTCTTGTAGTGAACCATAGGTCCGTTGGGTATACCATGGAAAAAAAGATACGCGCCATGATCTGCTTAACTCCCAGCAGCTTTATCGAAGTTGAATTTCAGATCGGGTCGATAGGTCCGCACCGCGCGTCGCGAATTATTTCCACTTGCGAGATTAGAAATACGTTTTTAGCCGCGATATCAGTAGTATACGGGTTAACGTCGCTCCAAATTACCGCACGATTGGTCGATTAATTCCATTTTCTCTAATAACTATATCGAACCCACGGGCATGTCCCGCTCGCATCCGAAATCGAATCACCGCGCGTCGACAGTCAATCCATCGCGTCAATTTCTAAGTGATTGCGTGTCGATACGCTCGATTAGTCAACCGAAATTCGGTGACAGCTTCGCGGTGGGACGTGTCAAATCGACGAGGAAAAATTTCAAGTCAATTCCGCTGTCTGGGATTCACCCCCACGATTACAGCCATACCGGGACTTCGGCATCTAAATCTATAATCAGTGTATCTTATAGATAATATATATATATATATTTATATAACTTTGTATTCTCGTAAATTCTATTTTAGTATTGAAAAAGACTTAAGTGAAGTCGAAACGTTTATCTTATATCCATTACATTTATGAATAAGATTTATTTCTAATATACTACCTTGACTTTAGCTCGTATTGTTAGCCCATTATTCCCTCCCTAATATAACTTTATATATATCATGTAAATATAGTATATATAATTTTACTTGAGATTACTTGATTTTATCTCAATCTTGTAGAACAAGTTCTAAAACATTCCTCCTATTCTGTAATTACATTTAATGGGTCATATTTAACTGAGATATTTAAGTACTGTCTAATTGACTTATATTAGTAAAACGATATATTTAACCTTTTAATTAATTATAGTTGCAGAGCTTGCGAGCACGTTACGACGATCCGCGATAAGAAATCACCTCTCTCCATTTCACATTTTATGTGGCACATTTTCATCGTGGGGGAGGGAGGGGGAGGGGGGAGCGCCGTTTAACAGTTCGAAGAAGTTTGCGCAAACGAGTGAAATTACTTCAAATTTCCGTACGGAACAGAGGCCGGAGAATAACGGAGGAACGCGGAGGAACGTTACGCCGCACGGCGGCGTACGTTAATACAGATGTATGAATTACTGTCACGTACCGCGAAGGTTTTCTGTACGCGATGCGTAATTTGTACCGCTGCCTGCGCTCCGTCGTGAGATGAATAAATCATTCGCCACTTATCACGCGGAAACTTTCGAACATGCAGACGCACACACGCACACAGACAACACACAACGTCGTTGATCCCACACGCTGGTCGTTGCGGAGTCATATGTAATATGCGCAGTTTAGCTGCAGTTTACCTATTCCCCGAGAGCCCTTTTTCGCCCCGACTTCAAACATATAGATATATACGCGTATACGTATATATATATATATATATATATATATATATATATATATATATATATATATCATATATACGTGTGAAGGACGACGTAACATCCAAACGACAATTTATCCTAGAAGCGTCTCTCTCGAACGACGTTAGATATTATTCATCTGAGAATCTCGGGACTCTTCCTGACCCGACGAAGATCCAAGAGGGCCGACGGGCTGCTTTTCTTCGCGAGAGATGAGAGAAATGGACGAAGACGGATTTCCGGCGAGTCGCTTGAGGGATTAAAATCTTTTTCTGAAAGACATCGCTGTAAAGGGAGTACTTTAAACCGCAACAAACATTAGTTTATTTCGTATGTCTCGTATAATAATTCTAAAAATTTTATAACAAGAAATTAATGATTAATCTTCCCGGTTACAGATGCATTTGACTTTGCTTTAAGAAGAAATTAAAGTGGTTGTCAAGAAGATTTTCTAAAAAGTGATTATCTTAAAAGGCAAATAAACTTTCATAGTGTATTTAATTAAATATAACAGCTTTGAATCAATAAACTGCTCTTTTCATAATTGGAAATAATAGAAGAAAAAAACTTAAATTGGAATCTTTACTCTATACTTAAACACCTAGATAATATAATATTCAAATTATGTAAAATAATTATTATCCGGTTATATATTCAAATTCAGATGTTTTAATTATCTAAAGAACTGGAATTATAACATCTACAGTCTAAATAATTGGATCCGTGATAGATATCGTGAATTCGGATCCAGATTAAATTAAAACAATTTGATAAAAAATTGATAGCAATACACACACACACACACAATATGCTAAAATCTATATTAAAATTATATAAGTTTCATTTATATACGTATATATAAATCGTTTTAGGTTGTATGTATTTTATTACATCACGGTAAAAAATAAATACGATATACAAAAAACTTTTGGAATAAATTGATGGAACTTAAAACAAATTAATTTAATTAAATGTTTCTCGATTTTGAAATACCAATCGATTTGCATACACAAATGATAGCTTCTTTCAGCTGTAACAACATTTTCCGATGTAAAGAGCAGTCTTTCGGAGTCAATGGAAGAAACATAACCAGAAGAAAAGCTAAATAAATTCTTGCTACCTTAGTAATCAGTTTCCTGATTTATTCTTGTAGCAGACAATTCGAATCCGAATTATTAATAAATTTGCAAATCAGGCTAGATTTGATTCTCATTAAGATTCGACTCATTAGTTCGAATATCCGAACTTGAGTAATCGGATAATTCGGTGAATTAATTATCAGGATATCCGAATATTAGCAAATCCGGATTGTATTTGTAGCCCTATACGTATATATATCTATACGTATATATCAATGGATGGAATATATACGTTATACGCTAGAGGAAATAATAAAGATACATTGCAGTTATCGTTACAATAATTTATGTGGCAGCGGATAACAATAGCAACGAGACGTAAAACACAATTAAAGCCAAAGGTATTCTAGTCCATCTCATAAAATTACAATAGTGCAGATGGCGGACTGATAGTACACTATCCTGTATTAATTAAAGACTGGGCACAAAATGGTAGCATTTGGCGAGCTAATAAATTTTAAGTGCATTAAGCTTTTAGAGCTGAAACTGCGCTCGCGATCTGCATTAAAGCGCTAATTCTGTACTAAACTATCTTGTTTTCTAAAAACTTGTACATAATTGAAGAAGAAATGAAGAAAATAATTGCAGAATAAGGTACAATATTAATTATCTGATTCTGACATTCCATTTTCTTTGACAGCCGAGTCTAAGAAATAAGTTCGTATTCATTAATACAATCCTGTGCGGAGAAAACACGCGATTTTCGAATTCCCGGTCGCGATAAGGGAGTAAAGTGCCAAGTGTCCGCGGCACGTGGTACACCGGGGATAGGGCAACACCGTGACAAGTGTAAATCACGATTCCGGGGAGAGCTCCGCGCGAGTTCGACTTGCCTCGCTTGCCAGTAGCGAGCTGCGAAATCGACGATGCGGGGGCGTCGGTGCCGTAGGGTGGATGAAACGAAGGAAGAAGGGGAAGAGAGAAGGAAGGAAGGAAGGAAGGAAGGAAGAAAAAAGAGAATGCGCGGCACACGTGTGGCCCATTCGTTCCGAATCCTCCCGCCGCCACCCGGTGTGGGCATCGCACGGGGTGCCGGACGAGGCCGAAGAAGAGGAAAAAAAAGCCGGAGGGTAGTCACGCTCCAGGGGCATTTTTCAGAAGCTGCTTGTCGGCCACCATATCCTGTCAGCCATCCACCCTCTCCCTCCTCTCCCCTTTCCTTCTCTCACGTTCACGAAAAAGTCGATAGTTGCGTAGACAGCGTTCTCGGGAGGCGGTGAAGAGCGGGTGCCAAAACGAAGAGCGGCAGAAGAGAAAGGGGGACCGCGGGCCGTTGTCAGAAGTTACCATCGATTTTTCAAATTCCCCGTGGGTACATAGGCAACTGACACAATCGGATTTTCTTCATTCGCCGAGCGTCACCCGGGATATTTGTCAAGAACCCGTGAGTCTGACCATACTCCGGATGCTTACTACTTGCGCGGGCAAAAAAAACCGCCTAATCCACTGAGAAATCGTTTTCTCCTATTCATAAAACTTTGTTCAGAATATATGCGAGATTGTATTTTGTTTGAAAATTAATTAACTGTGGGATGATCAGAAATTGAATAATCACCTTGACGAAAACGAAATAATTCTTTTTTAATCTATCTTTTTATAGATATAGTTATGGATATACGAGGGTTGGTACGAAAGTAATGCTTCCTAATATTTTTCTTTCAAATCTGGCACCATAGAAATTTTTGCGTTTCAATGAGTTATTTGAAGTGATGTGTCTAGTTGCGTTATATTGAGTGGTATTGTGATCATTTACGTGTGTGTCATACGAGCAGTTCAAACTGATGTGTGTTTCAGATGTGCGTAACAGACAAAGGCGGTGGTTGAATTTCTTACCGTGGAAGAAATGAGTTCCAATGGCTGCGTTCAGCAGAGAAAACAGCTCAATGAGCGCTCAATGATTCTTTATTACGATTGGTTTCTACACTTGGATCCAGGGAAGAACTAAAGGCAAGCTCCAATTATTTTAAAAAATTACCGATCGCTGAGTTGCTTTTTCTGCTGAACGCAGTCTCATTCGCAAAAATTCATTCGCGTCTCAGAAATGTTTATGATAACACCATTTCCGAAATACGAATGGATTTCAATAGGACTCACTTCTTCCACGGTAAGAAATTCCATCACCGCCCTTGTCTGTTACGCGTATCTAAAACACACACCAGTTTGAACTGTTCGTGTGACACACTAACGTAACTGATCACAACACCACTCAACATAATGTAACTATAGACTTCAAGTAACAAGTAAAACGCAAAATTTTCTATGACGCCAGATTCGAAAGAAAAAAATTAGAAAACATTACTTTCGTACCGACCCTTGTAATTATTTTTTGAATAAAATATACGTTTATAGCAATGGCGCAATGATATATCTTGCTTGTCAAATTTCAGATTTTTTTTTTTATGTGTTGGGTGTAAACAATACATCTATTGATTTCGGTCAGTTTGATCTAGATTACATAGTGAGGCAAAGTCTTTATGAGACGAGTGCGAAAACCACGTCCATAAATGCGAAATCATTGTCAGCCGCGTGTCCGAAATTTCCGAAGTTCGAGCGTTACAGAGATACGTGTCAGAGCTATTGGGTTATTTCGCGGTAAAGCATGGCGACGCGAGACACTTGCCAAACGAGGCTATCGGCGTGGTAACGTAACCGACACTTGCATAAACAACCTGCCTGCTGCGGTACGATCGATTTCTCAAAGGCTTATCGACACGTAGAATAAATGGGGTTTTCGTGTAATTTCGGTTGTAGACTCCGTCTACAACCGAAGTCATTCCCAAATTGTATTACCATGCACTTCTACTACTGTGAGGCATTGGTAGTAACATGTCAATCTGCGAAAGGCTTCTTATAAAATATATAATCACTAGCAATTTGCGCATCTCTCGACCGCATTTGCACTGCAGTGAACCACTTCTATGGTATAAAATATGAAATACCAAGTTCAAACAAATCTTAAAAAGCATTAAGTACATTCTTAAATTATTTATTTTTTAATTGCACTGATCGAATCATGTCATGCATAAAAAAGAATAATCGACACGTACATAATCGCGGCACCGGTTTAATTAATAAATTATACTTTTTAATACTCTAATCTCAAATCGCGTCATGCTACGCTCAACTCTATAGTCTTCTTTAATAAACCTATTTGCACATAATTTGCGAGATTGTTTTCGCTTTAAGGCACCTTCTACACCCGTTACTATAATCGCCTTTGTCGATCAACAAGATCATTGGGCAATGCCCGTTACTGAATACGTGTCAATCGATCTATGCCAGTCGGCACAAAATGCCGATCAGCATATATATGGCTTTGCTGACTATAGTCGATGGACGACAAAAGAAGCCATGCCGAATCGCGTATTAGAAGCACAAACATCAATCAATCCTTCATACCAATTGTTATCAGTTTCAATCTTCACGTACTAGCGAAAATGAACGTATTATGTCCAAAATATGTTCTAGATTTAATTCGTCGTTATTTAATATCAAGTTTATTAAATCTCTGTTGAATCTCGCTACCAGCTAACTTCGATTCTACGTCACAATGCTATGTCTCCGCTATACTAAACTTAATTATATAGACACGCGGCTTTACAGCATGCGGGAAGCATGCAAATTATGCTTTTAGACGTCTATGATATGCCAGCAATAGTCTGTTTGCTGTAAGGTTTCTTCTACTTTAAAAATTCTCCGCACGGTTCAGTGACCACGTAGTGGTACGGGAGATATAGAAGCTACTCTCTATACCCGATTCTCCAACGTCAACACTACGGTTGCCATTTCACGAGGTTTAAAAATCCGGAGATCGTAGCACGGAGATGGTAGAAGTAGGAGTAGGGGTATCGCGTCCCCGCAAAATTTTCAAGTCAAATAGAAGAAAAATTGTCAATATTTTTTTACCACGTATCTCTAAGACAGGCGCATGATGTCGCAGATATTTAATGGAAGAAGGGTCAAAGCACATAACATGGCGTAGCGATATACGACGGTCATAGTACCCGACCTGACAGATCAGGATACGCCAAAGCTTGTGCGTTACTTACGTCCACGACTACGACTGTCATATGTGCTTTGGCCCTAAGCTGTTTACCGCAGTTTATCGTACGTCGCATTCGTATCAAGATCGGCAATTATTTTCTTTGTGATGTTAACACGTGGTCTGCGGCTTACAGAATATTTCGCACGGAAGAATTAAGCTTTAAAGGCCGGTTCTAAACTTCGCGAACATTATCCATTCATCAACGTTACATCGGGCAAACATGAAATATTCCCTCGCGTTAGTTCCCACAAGCATCAAATGTGGCTCCATATATCATAGGTTTAAAATATCGAGCGATTTTACTGTTCTGCAGAGTATCAAGATTTTTGACGTTATAAAATAAATTCGTTTTATTCTCGTAAGAATTGTTTCGCGTCGTATTAAAAAACGATTATCAGATCAATTCAGAATCTAAGAAAACGATCAATAAGAAAGAAAGAAAGTGGTATAATATTGGGATTAAAATTCCTGCATAAGATGTCTTATTTCTTTAGATTCGGTTTGCAGTTTCCCTTTTTGTCTTTCGATCTTATATCGTCGAGGAGGCAGGACAGAGAAATCCGAATTTAACGATACAATAACGATCTACCCATATATAACGAGGTCCTTTCGAAGCCCGTTCTCTCGCGAATCGGTCGGAATGCAACACTTCCCGTCTCCCGAACCGTAAGCGGCCGCTGCGGTTCGATAGCTGCGGAATCGATGGCCGAATAAACAGGCCGAGCGCGCGCGGCGCAAATCGATCCGTCTCATCCCCATATCGATAACGGATGCCGCGTAGCGCATTCGTTAGATAGAACCTCGGAGCTGAAAGTCCGGTCTGACGTAACGAGGCGTGCGAAAAGCACGGCGTGCCGTGCCGTGCCGAGCCGAGCCGAGCCGAGCGGAACGGAGCGAACCGAAAGCCAGAGCGCATGTCGATGCCTCGGGCGGCAGCAGCCAATGGACTGGCTAAAATATTAAACGGGAGCAAAGACCCTGTTCTCGTACGCCACGTAGCCGCGTTCAATTCCTGAGCCAGTCTCTCCAACCCCGCCGTGGCGGGGGATCGAAAGTGGAAACAGACGGTCGTGGCCAGACTCGCCGCGCCGCGACAGACCGGACCGGCACTACTGGCGACATCCGTAAGCTCGGGCGAGAAAGGAAGAGGGATGGTGCGCGATATCGGTCGGCACCGGGGTGAGTAAACTTTAATCGGGGGATAGAAATCGAAATTTATAAACGAAATATAGGTCGCATAGCGTAAAGTATTATTTTAGAAGATAATATTATCTTAGCTCAATTTAGAAAGATAAAAGTAATTCGCACGATTCTTTCTATCTCTACTTTCTCTCTCTGTTCTTCTTCTATCCCCAAATTATTTCAATTTATAATATAGTATATACTTTCACGAAATTTTCTATATCTAAATGTTAGATTAATCTATTTCAAAATATTCTCGAAATGAAAGGATCATTCATTACTTGCACATACAATCAGACATGGTAATCTTGGCTCCAATTTTTTTCTGTTTTCTCCGCAATGTGGATTTATTATGGCTATAGAGTTATTAATAATTATATTAGTGATACGTTTTGCACCGGTACAGTATTGTGCAAAGTGTGTATTGCAAGCACACGTGATCGTCTTGAGATAATAGACGTTAAAGTTCGGTAGATTGCAATCATGCTAAATTGTCTTTTCTTATTTCCGAGTTAGATAATAGTGTTAAACTTTATTAACGGTTATTGTCTCGAGACAATGGTGTTGTGCTCACAATAGCTCTTATTGTTACATAACGTATATTGCCTATATGTGTATTCAAGTAACTTCTCTCGATCTTATATATAAGAATTATTTGATTAATTTTATGTTGGACGAGTTGTTTTAAATGAAAATAACATTCTTAATTTTATCGAAATAAGGTCTGATTTCTTCATAATTATCATTAAAATATAATTTGTCTCACAGAATTTTCAGCAACGACTTAGGTATTTCTGAACAGAAAGTGGTTCAAGTTAAACATTTAATTTTTCAACGTATGATTTCTGACACAGATTGTAACGTATCATCGATTTTTACGTATCACATACCTAGAATACTCGGATGAATATATCTATATATATAATTATACGTGTAACGTGAAACGTACTTAAAAAAATTGGTGCATCTGAACAATCGACTTTCGTGACTTTTTACACTCTAAAATAACATGGTCTGACAATGGTTGAATATTGAAGAATGGAAAAGTAACGTAAGCGACGTTATGGCGTTTACTTTTTACAGAACGCAACAGCACTCGTCGTTCACATGTGGTCGACCGCAAAAAAGGTCGCCACATTTTTTTTTTCGGCGAATTTCGGCACGTACTAGAGTTTCAGCATCCTGCGTCGCCGCCTGCTTCAGTGCAAAAAATTTTGTCAGAAAAACTGTGACGTTTATACGTGATACACAGTTCATTTAATAGGTCATGATTTATACTGCTTTGCATGTGATGCGAAAATTACGTGTGTTTGATCAAGGTGTGTCAGAACAACGATACTTCGATTACAAAACCATTATTTGCAACTGTTTTTTTTTCACTATGTGTGAAAATGTTTTCCAGTTTTATCGAACGCGGTTATAATACGTTAAGTTTTACAATTTACATCAATTCGTATCTGATATGCATACTATAGTATTATAACGTGTGCTCGGTATCCATAAAATACAGATACAGCGGGCGGACTTAATAATTCCAATATAATTTTGAGACATTTATCAAGTCGCAAAGGGTCATTAATGCTTACAACTGACGGAGATATGTGCGAATATATATTACTAGTTCACTATGCCACAAGATTTATACTGAGTGTTTAAAATATAACGTCAGACAACAACCATTATGTTTATATCAATTATATATCGTTAACAAAAACATCAATTACAAAATTCAGAATAAAATTTTATCAGATTTTACATATGTATGCGTCTTCTTTTCCTGTATATAAATTACTTTCTACTTTGATGCTTCCACGTTAATAGAACGATGGTATACCTTTGGTGATCTACTACGACGCCACTTGGACTGTTCCTACACAAGAGAGTACTATTAATAAAGAATTATATATAATATTTGTATAATAGATACATTATTAGCATAATAATCGGACGTAGTTACTATCAACAAATTCGCATTATGACGATATTCAATTAGTGCAAAATACGCCGTTATTATATGTCAATAATTTTATTAATAATAATTATTATTTTATCAAACAACAAATAAATTAATTCGCACAATATAATGACGCACGAGTATCGCGGGAAAGATTCGTCACATATCGATTAAAAGAAACAAAGCTAAGCAGAAAATTCCTAAATTATCACAACTTCGAAAGTTTCGATGATCACTTTGCCGACGAACAGAATATCTTTTAATGATCAGAATTACCTTAATCCTCTAACGAGAATATGACATGCATAACTCGTAATTTCCGTACGATATACCGTCTCATTAATGATACCTGTACCTTCAATGATTCACTAATTCGGAGGTTTGTGCTTCATGATGAATATCAACTCCATTGTCGGTAAGAAATAGAAGTATGACACGCTTAATTAAAGACAAGTATCGAAATATCCCCGTTCAGAAAGGGTTAACAGATGAGTAAAAATATCCCGTCATGCAATATAAACTGGATAGCCACAGAAAGGTCTGAGATAGGGTCGAATCTAATTTTATGTCTGCCAATCGAGCGCAACTGCCTGCCGGATATACCGAGACTGATCTAATGCCCGACGCAACGACCGAAAGTCTTCGAGGCCATGATACGTTTATACGACCTTTGGTAATTCAGAATTTATAGATCGTCCCGCGTGCAGCAAAAGAGATACTTCTTTCTATCGTAACAATATCCCCCGCGTATACGCGGAAAATCGCATAAATGCGTTTTATTAAATCTCTCATTCTTCGACAGCGGCTAAATTTTAATTAAAAACGAGCTCGTGATCGACACACGGTTTATCCCTTTGTACGAGTCCCCCGCGCGAGTTTCATCGTATTCATCTCCGCGACCTGTTGGTTATTAAATTATTTAAGGTCGATGATCGCGCGTAAATTCTGAATAGGTATGCGAGTTGGCGGTGGAGTCGATTATTTTTATCAATATAGTGTTGAGTTACAGCGCGACAAAGAATACGCGCGTGAATGGCGCTCAAGTTTAAAACGGGGTTTTTTTTATTTATTCTAGTAACGACCCACAATGTGTCCCATTTATTGCGACAAATAATTTACCTCGGGCTTCAATAGCTTCTCGATGCACGACATTTTGCTGTTCATTATTTCCAGCTCCAGTTGCTCTTTGCATAACTGTTACAGCGAGATCCGGAAATCCGAAAATTAAAGTATTTAATTAGTGAGAGTATAGCAAGCGACCGAACAGATTATCGATACCCACCATTTTCTTTGTTTTCTCTTGGAACACGCTCATCCGCTGTAGCTAGATGTCGAAATAATTAGACAGCGTGACGCAAAATATTAATCGTGTTCTTTTAAAAATTTTCGGTATACTTAAGTAATAAGCTTACATGCTTGTGAATGCATTTGTACGGAGGTATGATGCTAATGACGCTCTCCATTCGCGGTAGCTTCTACAAATTATTGGCAGTCAACGTTGACGCTTTCAAAGTGCGATTCAATATCACTCTAGTCTCGATCAAACTTCAATTTAGCTGTGATTGCCGAAACTGCCCAACTTACCTTCTCCGCTTTCTCGAATAATTCACGAAAAAGTATATCGTTCAACGTCACCGTGTTCAAACTCTAACATCAGAATAAAGATTTGAGTATTTGAAGCAATTATTATATAAAATTAAATTTAAACTAATTTTTACACTTTCTTATATATTCGTTTCTGATTTCCTACCGCTCACTGTTTGCTTATCTTTTTACAAATAGTTACGAATTGTCACGAAATTATCGCGTGCTTTCTAATCCGTTTTATCAAGAAATAAACCTCGTAGACGTGAAGCTAAAAATAGCAAACTGAAAATCAATAAAAACTTTTGTTTGTATATTTATTTGAAGTTCGAAATTGTAACTTCTGTACGTCGTTAGCTCGATAAAAAAAAAGAATTAAAGCAAACGTTATTCGCGTGGGAAATAGTTGAAATCTCCTTCGTCAAAATTGAAGAGGCATGGTATAGGTACTTTTTCGTGTGTATAAGAATTATATTTGTTACAACGTGGCACGTGCGCGAAAACATCAGTATTCAAGCGATTGCCTCGCAAAGTTGTTTACATTTTCTTTAAGCCGGCAAGAGAGTTCGGCGCTGGCAAGGTTTTCGAAAGATACGTGACTCGTTTTCTTTCGTACGATATATATAACGATGAGCATTATCTATTCAAAAATCGGCCACCATACGACGGGGAATATATCGATAATTCCGCGATTTCGATCGCTTATTGTTCCTTGATTAATTACACGTTGAAATAATATTATTACGTTGGATTTAAAGCAAACAATTAATTATAGAATGGTGTACTCGTATTGTCATGGCGTTTTAATTATTGTATCGAGTCATACGGGTATCATATGCAAATTAATTGCCAGAATAATAAGCTCACTTGAATTTTCTCTGTCAAATGAATAATTGTGCATAGAAGCTTTCGTGCTTGCTATTACGGACGAAGTTAATTAACAGATAAGTTTTTTAGACGTTGCTAATATAATCTAAACCCTTTTGTTAATTATCTGATAAATTTCGTATCTAATGAAATAAAATAATTGCTACATGTATCAAAGAAGCGAAACTATTCTATTACCCGTTCTGTAATTAAAAATGCTCTATATTAAACTTACTGCTATCGAACAGACAGCCATAATCACTACGAAGATGAACGTAATAAAAGTCACCGCTCCGCAATAAGCATTCAAGTTGAAGAACCGCCTGAGATTGTAATCGGCGATGAGAAATCGGTATATCTGAAACGAAGCACGGTTCGTGAAAAATTGAGATCCTCGAACGGAATCGAGGTAACCTAATCGATCGGCATTTCTGACCAGCGAATTCAAACCGTATCCGGACGTTCGATAGTACTTGTACAGTCTGGTGTCGTCCATGATGGGGAGGGCGATAAGTACCGAATAATTTGTCGAGATTGCACGATACCGCGTCGATTCTCGGGGGTGGGAGGCCGGGAAACCGGCGTCCGGCGAGTCTACCGTTCAAACAATTCGGCAGGAGACGGCGGTACGCATCGCGATCGATCGACAAACAAATGATAGTAAATAAGCGAATTGCTGTGACGTTGGTCAAACAATCATCCAGTTCGACACTCTTTCGTAAGAATCTTACCAACCGACATTATCTTCACCAATAATCACATCCAGATGATGTCATTATACATATATCTATGATAGTTACGGACAAGTAGCGATTTTAAGAGAGAAAAAGAAAGATTTTAAGAAATTAATTTTTAAATATATATAAATTTAAATACGTGAACTAAATTCAGTTTCTTAATATAAGACAATGCTAAGCAGCAAGTAACATTTTTTATAGAAAGTTGAAAGTTAAAAATATGTTCATCAACACAGTATTTCCACTTTCTTTAAATAATCAAAAGATCTCGGCCTTCTATTTTATAAGCCATTATTCAAGGAACCTATCGAACATCAATTAACAGCTTGACGTACCTACTTCAGTATAATTAATTTTCACATTTATTCACCTCTGGGTAATATCGCCCCATTTTCTTGCATTTCTCCCTGCCTCTTCAGTATTTACATGAGAGCTACCCCTCGCGTTTTGAAGTTCGAGCATAGTTCGTGTCAGTCGCGTTCGTTACGTGTCATTAGGATGTTCGTGAAAGGTTTGTTTAGTTTTGCGTGCGCCACCGATATTCTTCTCGCACCGAAGTTTCCTAACATAATTTATAACCCGCGGCATTTGCCTGTATATAACACGGAATCCGTTATTAAGTTATAAAAGCGCGGTGTTAAATGGAGAAGCATTATTCACTCAACTTTCTATCACTTTGATTATATCGAAGCTGAATTTATGCGGAAATATTTAATAATATAAAATATAGATAAATATCTCACGCTTGTACCCAAAACAATAAAATATTATAATATCTACACTTGGAGTACATATCAAAATTTATAATATACTTACAATATAATTACTTACAATATAATTAAACTTAAGATTAAATTAATAAAGGATAAAATTGATTGAATCGATATGAATCAATTGAATGCTGTTTTAATTAACACGTTAAAATCACAGATTTCTATAACTAGATTCACTAACTCCGTAAGATGGACGTGAAGCTAATTTAATAGGAGAGAGGATGACGGCCATCCTTATCTGGTCATGACCAAACTGTAGCATCTTTTAAGAGTCACTTTAACCGTAATATGTGCTCTCAGAGAAAAGCCTTCTCTCTGTGATGCTGTATATATATTTTTATTTTAATTATTACTTTATTTCTTTATTTGTGTAAAACTAATATTTATTAATTATAGATACGCATCGAAATAAAGATATTAGAACTTTTATTGTTGCAATTGCAATAAGAAACTGCACACTTATAAGGCATCTTTTTAATTGTTCCAAAACGAAAAATAAAAAAAAAAGATTTCTTTTTTCAATTTTATTGTAATTTTACAAAATATAAATGTAATCAAAGCGAAGTGAGCACACTAACACTACTTCACAAAGCACTGTATGTGATGACCGGGTAAATATGGCGTCCGTGGCCTCAAACTGTCTCGTAACAAATTATATCATGTTAGCGATCTAATTATAGAAATCTGTGGTTAGAATCAAATAAAGATTATAATACGTTTTTAGTTACATAACATTTAAATTAAAAGTGTCTCGATGGTCTCATATATGATTATATCAGTAATACAAGTAAAAGTAGATAATGAAGTCAAGTCTGGATAATATAAAGAGAACAAGAGAATAAAGTATAAAAATATTACGAATTTAACGTCGAATGTAACGATTAAAATAACTATTATTACTTTAAATTATTTTTCTTCATCGTTTATTATCAATTTTCTTCAACGCTTATTATCAATTGTACTAGATATGCCTGTCATTGCTATTATCACAGCAAGTAAAAAATTGCAGTTTTTTATAAATTTAAGTATTTTCAAAAGGAAATGTTCAACATATTTAATGGAAATTAATGTATTCTAAAAATTGATACAAGTCTATCTTACTTTACTTTATTTAATCGTGCATTTTATTTTTTATCTTGTTCAGAATAAATGAAGAATTTTTGCTTGCATAATGCATCGCCATTTTCAGTTGAAATTTCGCGTTCTCTTTCTCTTACAGAGTTCTCCTGACTGCGACGGATGTCAAGAAAGAGGAAAGGGGAATATATATGAAGAGGAAGAGAATGAGAAGTACGTGAAAAAATATGTAATTAAAATCCAACGTTGTGAGTGAAATGCATCTCGAGCATGGGCGAAGAAATCAGGGCGAGGAGACGAGAAAATTACCCAAGATAAACGACGCCGACGGCAGATAGGATAGAGAAAGACAAGTGTGTGAAAAAAAGATTACGATCACGTGAAGAGAGAAAGAAAGAACGAACGAGAGAGGTTGAAAAAATGTGCGACAAGCGATCGTGCGCGGTGCGTTTGCCGAAAAAAGGCAAAGCTCTATCAGAATAGACGATGAAAAACGGAAAAGAACTGGAAGGCGCTTACATGAAAAGTTTATGCAGACTAAAGGTATAGAATAAAATAAAATATGTCTTCTAGTTTGCACTATACTCAATTCGATATTATACTCAATATTAAATACGTATTAATGACGTTATATTAAAAAAATGTAATTCTATCTAACAACAAACTAAACTTCCGGAAAATTAAAAAATTTTTTAATTAAATGTGGTAAATTATTTGCATAAAACGATGAATATGTGATACTTAGTTAGAATGATATAATGAATACAAACAAAAAAGGTAGAATAAAATTAAATATATTCTCCAGCTTATACTCGTTTAATACTATATGCATTCTATTTAAATCAAACTAAACTTCAGGAGAATTAATAAAATTTTTAATTAAATATGGCAATATTTTGCATAAAACATAACGATGAATACCCGATACTTAGAATATGTACATACTCTGTACATAAAAAATGCATGAAATGACTGCATTTATAAGTCCTACATTTTATTAACTTTTTAAAAAGTGTAGTTGAAAATGTCAACCAAAAATTTGGTTGACATTTTCCGTTACGGCATATTTAATTTTATTTTCGAACAAAGGTGATTTCTCGTTAAAAAAATATCTGATGAGGACTTTGTTCGACCAACTAAAGACACGCGCAGTCACTTGGGATTTAACCCTAAGACCATGATTCGCGCCTTGGCCCGGTGAATCCTGATTCTATCATGGGCATATACGCGTCTGATCCCGAGACCTATAACGTCTTCACCGGATTATTCGACCCTGTAATCGAAGAGTATCACAGTGGTTTTAGGGCTAACGACGTTCATTCCGACCTAGATTGAGGGGTGAGCCAGGAAAACTGAGTAATCTTTATCCAAGAAGAAAGCACATGATCTTGATGCGGATTGCGTAAGGTCGATCAAGGGTTATCCTGTTATCCATTCAATCCTGCCATGAGCGAGATTCATTACCGCGAGCTAAAGTAGAAAATGGAAGACAGTGGAGGACTTATGAGCGAGTTAAACGGATTCTCAGAGCTTTAGCTGTTTCTCAAATCGTTGTGCGAGTTAATAATAATTTATCTTTTTTGTAATTTCTAATAAAAACGAACGTTCGATAGAGAAATTTGTGAAATCTTATCCATTCCATATGAACGTGTAAATAAATTCTTGCTCTGTCTATCGTACTGATATAAAGCTGAACAAAGCAGGGATCGTCGCATTTAAGGCTTCTGAAGTACTAAATCCGCCATTGGTAGAAAGCGCGCGCGATTTATCCCAAGAAAATGATTTCTGCAATTAGTTTTGTATCGCTTAGTGCCGTGGCGAAAGAGAATTAAAGCTGCCGTAAGAGTGAAGCTACAAGATAGCTTTTATAACACGATTATCCTGTACCTCTGGATACAGGAAGCTTTAACCTCGTTAAAGGACGAGCTCAAAGGGACCTATTACACGCTTGGAGCATTAGACAAACAGATCCGGCAATAATTACTGAATGATCATTTCCCGTTCAAGGAAGGCGACAGATTTCTAAAAGCAGCGAACATTATTAGGTTTTGGCCAACGGGTAAATCTCCCAATGTAATATACAACTAATATTAATAGCGTTATACTTTCTTATTCGCCTACGTTTGAAATTAGTTTCGAATTATGTGTACATAATTCAGCACTAAATTACATTTCCACAGATAAACTAAAATTATCTAACACCTCGCATCTTATTTATAGTAGAAATCGGACGGTGTTGCAAATGTATTCCATTTATCTTAACTGCACGCTAACAGCCAACTTCGACGACTAATATTATACGGGGTCGAACTTCGATCCAACCGTAGTTACTTTCGTTAAAACATTCAATTACAATGTCTTAAGTTCCTTCAGCCTACTCGAAAACATTAATCCCTCAGTAAGCCATACACCCCAAATCGAGGATTTATGTTGAAACGAAGATTAAACCAAAACTTTACTAAGATTAAAGCAAGTTCTGTACGGGAATAAGCAAAACGATTACGCGCGCGTGTGTCGGCAAATGTTCCGAGTTCCGACCCGCAAACTGCAACATGCATTTTTAAGCAGCTTCGTAATAAGGATTTTTATATCCACGTCTTATCATACCTCACTTTAAATAATAATTTAAGTTACAAATCCCCCATGATGTTCGTGTAAACAATGTGTTCTACGGCATAATATATCTTACATATATATGTTACGCGGTACAAGAGCGGCAAACAGCTGATTAAATAAATTTGCATTAATGATTTTCGTCACGATGAGGTCTCGAAGATCCCTTCGCCTCTAGGATTAGGGAGTTAAAAGGGTTAGAAGGTATTATGGAGCTTAGTGTTACGGAGCTTAGAAGGGTGTGGCGTACAGTGCTTGAGAGTTTTCTAAGAGAACCGAATGTTTTGTTGAATTCTTTTTTCTTCCCTTTTTTATGAACCGCTCCAGATTACACGCGCTCTCGCGAAATGCACACGGTGTGTTTTGAATCATTAATTCGTTATTATGAAAAACGAGACACAAAAGAGTTTTCGGCTATTTTCCCCAGCCGGTTCTTTTTTTCGTCATTTAGCGGACAGATTTTTAAAATGTACACAATGGAATAATCCAGGTTACGTTGAAAAGGTTTTAAATGGAAGATGAAACGAATTATCACGTCAATTAAAAAAAAAACGTTTCATTTTTTACCGCCTGCCAAACAAAGGATCTCGGCGCGCCCTTTCCCGCGTTTACGCAGGGCGCATATGCAGTTATGCTTAATTAACAACATCATAACTCTGTTGGATTTTCCCCTTGCTCCCCTCATTTGACATTGCCGCTAATATTAATTAAATGTGCAATGTGCAGAAATATGATTCGCCATAGGACAAATTTAATTGCGTGCTTTGTTTGATTCGTCTATCTATTGCATATCTCGCTGCATTTCTTTTTCCATTTGTTGCGTGCATTCGATGGAGATTACCGCGCTGCCTGCTTGTTACTCACGGATAATCAGAATCATAGTCGGATCCGTTTTTCCTTTTAATAAAGAGATTCGCCCGACCGGTTGAATCAATACGGACTAGCCTTTGAATACACTAATAGATTAAAGTGCATCGCGCTCTCGGCTTACGCTCATTCGAATATTAGACTTTTCGTATCATGTACTTTATGAGATATTACCTTATCGCTAGATTAATTTAAAAAGCGCTTATTCCGAAGCTAATCTTGACCTTGGGCTTCATTTAATTTCGATATTCGCCACGATTTTACTTTTGTAACTGAATTTAATAGTACTTACAATTTATTAATAAAACTGCCAGACTTAAGTAAGAGCTTGCAAGATCGTGCGAAGTGAGATTTAAGCGAAAGCAAGTTTATCTTTAAGACATACTTGTTTCGTGATAAAGTTTATGCCACGTTTCGAGCATTTCACGTGATTATAAACGAAAAAATGATTCAAATTAAAATGTAAGTGGGCGAGGCAACTTTCTAACTTTCTGAACACGCAATATAATGTCCCTTGACTCAAAATACGACGATTTTGGTTAAAGGTTAAACGGAATTGCTTCCTTGCGACCTATCCATTATTTCTGCCGTACTACAAGAAACTTAGTGTAATATTTATAAGTACACACATACACATACACACACACACACAATAACAACGACAACTATCACACAAAAATACTTAAGACAACGGGATGTAATAGAAGACCTTTCGCGATTAAAGGAGAACGGCTTCCCGGTTGAAAGTTCAAGGCATATAAAACTACCGTGCTTGTATCGCGCCGTATTCTTTCCTCCAGGTACCCGGGGATATTTTTTAACGAGAAGAAAACTTTCCTTGTCTGGTGCAACGAGGAGGATCACATGCGTTTGATATCGATGGAACGAGATGGTAACCTCGGGCGGCGGTATACGAGAGACTCGTTAAAGTGGTCCAAGAAATCGAGAAGAAATTGGAATTCCTGCGGCATCGGAGACTCGGCTTCCTTACATTCTGCCCTGCGAATCTTGGCACAGCCATCCGAGCCTCCGTGCACGTTCGCCTGCCAAAATTGAGCGCGGATTATCAAAGATTCGATGAGATCGGCCGCGCACGGTCTTCAGGTGAGAACGATATTAGGTATATGGATAGAGTTCAATCACTTGATCAGAGAAACGAATATTATAGTTATTCGATGGATATAAAGATTGTTACGTTTCACGAAATCTTTTTGAAAATTACATTTTTTGTATTTTAAATATATATGTTTTTCCGCACAAATGTTTATTTATAAAATTTTTATCGAAGCATATATACTTCAATTTTTGGGGAATTTTAAAATTTTTAGTAAAATTTTAAATTTACGTATTTGTATTAATTAATAAAATCGTCATATATAACTTTTGTTTTTTGATAGCGTATATAACTAAAAAAGTAACTAAAAAAAGATTTGTATTTATAGATCTTTGATTATTTTATAAATATTCGATTATTTATTCAAAATAGCGTCCTTTCTTTTAATTTAGTTTTAATTATTTCATTTATTTTTAATAATTTTAAATTTGCGTATTATAACGTTTTATTTATAACGTATTATTTATAACGTATTTATATCTTATTTATACCATATAGTATTTATAACTGTGTTTCAGCGCTTGATTATTGCCTAGGAATATTTCTACATTGGATATCGAAGAACAGGATTATTGAACAGCTATAATAATAAAATAGCAAAAATTGCATAAAGAGATACATAAAAACAAAATGCCGCGAATATAAATCTGTAAATAGTAAATTTTTATATATGTGTATATAAATACATAAAAATATTAACTTGCAAAGAAATGTATAAAAATTTCATAAATGTACATAACTGCTACATAAACATAAACGTTTCATAAATATTAAATATACATACAAATTTCATAGAATACAACAATAACATAAATTGTAATAATAAAAAATATTAGACAAAATATAGGAAATACAAGAAAGTTAATTTTACATACTTGGATTGCATTTGCGAACCAAATATGTAGAAATATACTTTTTAATAATAAGTGAAACGACGCGACGCGCAAAATATAAAATGATAAATTTGACAGTTCATGATTTCTTCTGTTGGAAATCAGTGCGATTATTACAAGCGATTACTACGCATGCAGTATAACCTGTTTTTTTTAACTACATTTTGCACTTTCTTTTTTGTCTTATATATTTCAATATATAGGTAAACAAATAATATTGCAAGAAATAAAATTCTTATATTTATAGAATTACAAAATTTATATTTAATATTATATACTATAAATATTTAAGTACTTAAGTATAAGTAAGTATTTAAATATATCCGTATGTATTATATATTTCACGAATATTTTGATTATTAAATATAAATAGATGAAGAGAGAGAGAGAGAGAAAAAAAAATTATTATTTTGTAAGAACGATAAAAAAGCTTTTCTAATATTTAATTATTTGATAATAAAAACAGACTAATAACAGCATAAAAGTTAGCGGTATGTAATTAATACGTCTTGGTCACTTTCACCCCATATCTCTTTAGTCTATAGCTCATTAAAAACTTCTCTTGATAACTTGTGCTTGGGAAATAATTCTATAAAATATTAAATTAGAGATTACAATTTTTAAGTGTTCAGAAAATAGACCAAATATATTGTTCGATAAAATTTCAAGTATTGAATTAATTTTTAAAAAGGACGCAATTAATTATGCAATTATTGCAAAGAAAATGCTTATTAAATCATTATTATTTTTAATAATTAAATTATTATATTTTAAATAATTGACGTAAATTTTTTCTGATAATATGTTTAATTATGCGAAATTATAAAAATAATATGTATACATAAACCGCAACAAAGTGCATAAAAATGTATTTAAAACAATAGGTTAATGTAAAATTTATAATTTAAACTCATCATTTCGCGACGTCCCTCGACGTCCACCGATGCATCTTCCACTGCAATAGTACCCAAGTGGTTCGAGAGCCTTCCTGTGTCGTCCCTCGTTGATTGCACTTTATATAAACCACTCGCGACGCGAAATTCACAAAATTGCAATTTCAACTAATTGTATAATTCATTATTCACGGATATATATAATAATTAACCCGAGAATTTATCATAAAATAAAGCGTGTAAATCTTAAAGAGAGAGTTCTAGAAGACTGCTCTGAACTTTACTTCTCAGATCACTTCATTTCACTCACAGTGCATTTACACGAGAAATCTATATTAATTTGCAAACTCATTTACGTAATATGTATGACGCAACATTTTACGAATAGTTTTAATGATAATATCTATCATAAATGATAAATCTATTATAAAGTATTTATAAATTAAGTTTAAAGAGTATTTATCAAAATTAAAATGAAGAATTTGCGGTTTCCTTTAATATAGTTTAAATTTCATTTAAATTTTATTGCTTAGCAATATTCTTGCACAGATCACCTCGTTTCATAATATTCTTGAGAAGATCGCATTGCCTATAACACAGAATTCAATTTCGCAAATCTTTTGCGAATATCGTTTATTGCAATGTCGAAGTAAATAATGCATAAAAGGAAACAGCCTAACAGTCTAACAATCTAACAATTATAACGATTGTTAGTAGAAAATGCTAATTACTCCGTTCATGTGAAATAATTTGCAAATAAAATTGATGTCGCTAAATTTTTAACGTTATCGTTGAATTCTTTTCGTGAAGTTAATTGAATGAAAATGTTATCAATTTTCCAATTGCTAATATTAATAAAAACGGCTAATATTAATAATCAATAAAATAATTACACAAAAACTGAGACATTTTTTACAAACTTAATTTTGTAAAACCTCTATTTCTATTTCCGATAAAAGATTTATGATAAAAAATATAGATCAGAAAACGGAAAAAACTGAAAGCATAAAACTAAAAGAAGCAAAGTCTAATATAATTAGAATTTCCGTAAAATGTTTTCCAATATCCGTGGATTTATGATTTTTCGCACGCGAAGCTGACAGAAAATTAACAATAATATTAAAATAAACAGAAAAATAGAGAACCAAAAATTGTAAGTCCTATTAGGACGTGCAAAATAACCACGATTTACAATTCACATGATTATTTTCAAGCTTACAAAGTTCAAGCGTCGATATCGACACGGCAAAAAACTTTATACTAAAAACTGAACCATCGAGAACGGATAAATGTTATAATAGTCGACGATGATAAAGAATAGTGATATAACGTCACTGGTAAAGCTTAACCAGATATTTTAGAGAAAGAAAATATACATATGCACGCACATATTCTGTATTATAAAATTTAACAATTATCAAATTTTATTTAGAAGTCTTTATACGTAATTATTTAATTTTAAGTAAAAAAGTACACACACAAAGCAATCGTTAAAAAAACTGCTATATTGTATCAAGTTATTTATTCAATTATATAATAGCTGTTATAAATTAAATCGATAAAAGTGTTACAATAAAGTAGTTCTATTATAAGTATCTCTATTTTATGAATTTTTCTGCTTGAAAAATGTGAGAAATATGAGTAATATGACTTATATCCCTTTTCCGCTCGACGTTTCTTATAAAGAAATTCTCGTACATGCAAAAATCTAACGCAAAATGTGAATCGCACTAATTTCAGAAATAGCAATTTCGACGGGAAAAACCATCACCAATACCCTAAATTTTACTCACCGATATCGCCTATTCAGGACCGGCCACGTCTCTGCATCCGGTTCTGAAACAAAAACATAATATGACCGATTAGATATAAATTAAACAAATTTATAATAAACAATGTTAAGGTTTTCTTTTACAATAATTAAAGTATAACTTTTATATGTATATAAAGTATTATTTATATAAAATATATTATAAGAATTAAGAAATATCTATTATTTTATATATTTGTATATATGTATATGCTTTATTTAGAATTTTTAATACATATTTCACATATTAAATATTAAATTTTACATTGATTGGATTGTAAAAAGAACATATTTAAAACTACTAAATTTCTAATGCAAAATGTTAAAAATAAACATAAAATCTACCTTCGAGCCGGTCCTGCTTGGCCCGAACCGGATCCTCCGGTACTGCAGGTGGCAAATCCGCAGAAAGTGCATCCGTATCTGCATCTGAAACAATAAATAATTGTATTGATTAAAATTACTAATTTAGTAGAATGCCTGTTAGAATTAAGCATTAGAACGTGAGATTGTTAAGTAATATTTTTATTATTTTATTTGTATATTGTTGTTCACGATGCGACGTGAAGAAAGAAGATGGAAATAACGTGGGAACTGACGCAAATATTTCAAACGTGGCGCGTCACTTTATTATATAGCTAAAATATACAAAAAAAAAAAAAGAAAACTTTATACGAGGTTTATAGAATTTAGAGGTAGACCGAATTGCGAGTGTTCCGCATTGAATTCGTTTAGTTACATTTTCGTTCACTGTAATTTAGACCGCTCGCGATCGAAAGTAGGTAATGACTAACAACGACTAATCAAGAGAAAGAGAAAGTTCCGGAGTTTTTTATACTCGCAACGAATATACTAGAGACTCCGAGCCCCTGGCAACAGCGAGTAGAGACAATAGAATTGTTGGCTTCTCGGAATCATTACGACTAACAAAGTTCATGGATGTACCGCTAGTATTGCGAGATAGCGGTTTCGTCCTGTTTGATTACGTTTAAAATCAACAAGCTTTCAAACCATCGATCGCCGGAGCAGGTCCGAGAACAACTCAAGTTTCGTTATGATATACATATAAAATATTGAAAAGAAAATCGATAAAAATGTCGTGGTGCCTGCTATGAAACAATCGCTATTTTTAGCGATCGTAATCTCGAACAATTATTTAAAATATAGTAATGAAAATTTTGGAGCATTTACTTGTGATTACGATACTCGATAATATATAAAGATATTTTAGAACTATTTTTGTGGAACCTAAAATAATTCTTTTACTAATACGTACGTTTCAAGTTTTTGCAAATTAAATTCACTAAGAAATTACGCGTCCAACTGTTAACGTGACTCATTATAACTTCTATTTTCCTAGCGGAATTGTAGCAAACTATACCGATTAAAAGATCCATTTCAAGATATCAACTGAACGTTACAGCATACACCGTAATATACCGTTACGAGATGTAATAAAAGGACAGCATCGATATACCTGTATTGTAATTAAATCGTAATATCGTCTCTAATGCGCAACATGCGACGAATGCGCCGTTGTAATGACGATACGATAAAGAGATAGAATTTAGTTAGGGTGTCGTGTTACAGTATTTCAGCGCGTTACATGTTATCGCGCGTATATGAGTAACGTGTGGTAACGTGACGCGTATCAACGGTATCACTATTATGTATTTGCTATTCTCGCTCGCTCGGAGAGCACGCGTCTGACGTACGCCCCACATTCGATCTGTATGCAGCTTTTGAACGTGCGTGCTTATACTTTGAAAGTGCGACATACTTTAGCGGCAGAGCGCACCCCGCGCTCGCTCGCCTGGCTGACAATGAATCGGGATGAATAGACGTTACGACCGAGCCTACCTTTTAACCCGCCACGCGTAATCCCCATCCCTTCCCACGTATTTAATAAACGTGTGGTCGGCGCGCGAAGAATCGGTATCGTACGCACAAACTAATTCATAATTATTTTATAGAATATCGAATATACCGATTGATTGCTACAATTAAAAAATATAAATTTATTTTAGATAAAATGTATTGAGTACATTTTATTTTAGGAATTTATCGTTAAGTTATAGATGAGTATATTTTGTCATAATTATTTAATTCTTCGAAATAAAAAAAGAGAAAATTTTTATGATATGTTATAAAATGTATTAGAATTCTTTATATAAAAGAATGTACAGAAACATTAATAAAACATCGTGTTTTGTTACATTAACTTATCACGTTTCACGTATTGTATATACCGAATACCGGATTTTATATACCGTAGGTATACCAGATTGTTAAATTACTTAAAACATTATGAATTAATTTGTTAAATACATTGTAATATTGATTTATTGCAAAACGATGTAAACGTGTTTATCAGGTTATTTTATTTGATCTTATAACGTATTCTATAGCGTCCATAATACGTTATAGATTCGTCAAAATTATGATGTAATATATAAAATTATTAATTCTTTCTTAAAGTGAGAACTAAAAATATACTTCATGAAAAACATTCACGTAGTATTACAGTTACACAAGTGTCGCAATGTACGAAAAAGAGTTACGAATATTCGAATATTCGAGCAGACGTTGAAATAACATCGATATAACTGTTTACACAGTAAATGATCGTTTCGTAACGATAGGACGTCCATCGCCGAAAGCTGCGATCGATCGATCGATCGATTTCTTTCTGCATATTTGTCTCTATTAAAACAAACCATTAAAATAAAATGGTCAACTGAGATACACGTTCGTTTATTTTCACGTCATATTTTTCACGACACGCTACCTTTTTCACATTTCGTTGCGTGTGTCGCTATAATTCGCCCATTTACACTTCAAAATTAAAACGGCTCACACGACTATCGTTTTCCTTTTTAATTCCCACGTTACTTACATGCATTTATCACGTACGAAGCTTTTTCACACTCACCTATAGAAAACCTCGCGATACCGCTCGCCGTTTCGCTGACATCGTATCCAATCACTCTTCTTGATGGACTTAGGATTCGAATATTTCAAAAAGCGAAGTTGGCACACTTCTCCACCTTGCGCATTCTCTTCTTTTCCCTTCGCCTTCATCTTTTTTGCCCGTCCGCGTCACATTCACTTGCTACTACTCCGATCATCGCTATCAGTAGTAATAGTCTTCTTCCTTTCACTCCGGCTGACGTTGAAATTCCTTTCCGCTGTTCGAACTCCTTTATCTCTCGTCGCGCTCGGCTCCTTGATATTTTTCCTCTTTTACTCCGGAGGTATTTTTTCGCGAGAAATCAGGAGTAATGCTTCACGTTGTAGCCTGTTTTTATCGGGCACCTTTTCCATCTTCGCGGAGACTCAAGGTAACTCGTAGAATGATGCGGGAGGCGTAGTCCCCCGGCTTTTGCGGCGGTAGGAAGCCTCATTAAAAATTCATCAGCTCGAACAACGTTTGCGTCAAAGGGATAAATTCCACGGAATAAAAGAGCCCTTCTCTCTCATTCTCTTAACGTTAATCGAAATGGCTGCTCTGTGGACCAAACAGTTTTGAATATCTCGCTGCATCTCTCTCTCTCTCTCTCTCTCTCTCTCTCTCTCTCTCTCTCTCTCTCTCTCTCTCTCGCGACCGAAGCCAGCGCGTGTCTCTCCGCAATAACGTTTTCGAAAACGCAACGTGAGAAACGTCGCAAATTAAGAGCATGTCGGTTTATACGCGAGGTGCAAAACGGCATTTTCTCGCCACGAGCCTTTAAATTCTTGAAGTTCTTAAATAATCGACACAAGTCGATCGTCTTTTTCTTCTTCTTCTTCTTTAACTATAAGTTCCTGCCTTCTGTCGGAGCGCAATACGGCCAGCTTCCAGTAACAACTGTAACAAGTCGATCGTCTAACTTCTAATATTAATGTACGGCAAGTAATCTAACCATCAAACTGACCGCGGGATCGGAGCGAGTTAAGTTTCGGAGCATTCCGGGATCCGGGATTCAGGAAGAGTAAGTGCGCCGGTTCACACCGCGTCGAACGTTCTTCTAGCGACGACGACGACTCGGCCGCGCGCGTCTTTATTTTCCGAGAATTGTTTACCGCGCGCTTCCCGACGCGACGCGACGCCGCGCCGGCCGACGCCCACGCAAGGTTACCGTAGCCGTTATTCGCGGCATTCGCGTGGCGAGGGCGAGACTCGAGCAGGCAGCCGCGTACGTCATGGCCCCATTATTACTTACCGGTTACCCTACGAATTCGCGAGCCATCGCGAACGCGACACATCTCGAAACGCGACGCATCTCCGCGAAAAAACCGCGCGATTCCGCCGCTCGCGCCAAAGCGACGGCAGCGACGCTCGTTTTTAAGCCGGTTCTACAATCAATCGTATGTCGGAACGGTCGGAACGCACAAGACGGTCCAATGAGAAAATTTTTTTTTTGAAAACGAATTCTCATTGGACCATCGGTTAGAGTGCTTGGAGCGGGCTCGTTCGCACGTTCAAACGCGAGATCAACGCAACAGGGTTAAAAAATTGCCGCTTCTCGCGATACTTAACGGGTGTGGGCAATCGTTTCCTCAACGAGACTCGTGTATATTTATATTCTGTATATTTGCGTCGCCCTCCGCGTCTCTCGCTTTCGATATATGGTCGACTTGGCTCGAATACTGAACGTAAATGGCTATTCGTTTCCGATTGGACGGTAATATCTGCGCGAGTCACTCAATCGAGTGATTCTGTTAACGTAAATGAGACAGAAATCGACCGTTTGTTCGTAATGTGTAATCACATGTGCTTCGCGGTATTAATATATATTATCCGCGCGTGTGTGAATATCCTATACCTACCGAATTGTGTAATTTCGAATCGCGATCCATTAATTCGGCCGTTGATTCGACTCATCGTGTCGTACCTCGGATCGGAGTGAAGTTACCGAGACCGATTTTTCGTAATTGATTATCGACGAAGACGAGGCGTCGCGTTCTCAGTAATATGCCAACATATGGGAGCCACGGCTTCTCGGCGACACGAGTGGTGGCGAATGTGGCAATTGGCGATGTAGTGAGCGCGCGCGTCGCGCGGCGTGCCTAGTGATGGCCCTAGTCACCCTACCCCCACCAGTCCCACCACTCGTGCCGCCGAAAAGCCGCGGCCCGCGCCAGCGCCGCCCGCGGCTTCGTTTTGGCTGATTTTGGTATCACTGGTCGTGGACTGTCGTGGAGCCGGTGGAGCGAGCGAGCGAGCGAGAAAGGTTCGACGCAGAATCAAACGTCGCAAAGTGGTTTTGCGTTTTCAGTAAGTGGAATCGTAATTGGCTTCTTTGCTTCGATACTCGTCGGCCGCGTGGCGCGATTCGACGTTCTTAACCATCGGCGATATCGATGAGACGCGTACCGTATCTCGCGACGTTTACTCGATGTCGGGACACTCGGCGAAGCGACGTATGACCAACACAACATGGCGAGTGTCTTACCTTCGACTTTAACTCCAATTCTTATTCGCTCGCATCGCAACACGCAGGAAAGAGAGAGAGAGAATGTGCGTGTGATGTGTGTCAGTGTGAGTGTTGCTCCGAAACGCGAACGAACTGTTTCTTACTCGAGGAGCGGAAAACGCACGAACGTGCAATCGGGAGCAACAAGTGCGGCGACCGGCGACGACGTGAAGTTGGTCGCGATAATTTTTGAAACCGCTCCGCCGCTCGCGATTCGATTGATTCGCTGTTCTAATCTGCGACACTTTGCGGATGCCGAACGTATCGCAGTCTCGTACCGTCGCGATTGTTCTTTCGCCTTCGTTCTTCGGTCCCCGTGACGCGAGAGAGTGCTCGTCGCATGCGATCATTGCGATCGCTACCGTGCAAAGCACCGCGCGATCGTTGTGTTACGGGGATTAACGCATACACACGTGCATTAATCGCAGTTAACCCTATTTTAGCGAGTGAGTGCCATGAAGAAGCCGCGACGACGAAGGAGGAGGAGAAGGAGGAGAGGAGGCGGAGGCCCGGGACGGCATCGGGCGACGGCGGAGTGATAATGGGTGAGTTTATTTGATTATTTATTTGTTTTATTACCCGACGAATTAATCGTTTATCTGCGCGATTGCCACCGTCTGCTGCGTTCCGCGCGTCACTTTGCACCATCATGTAACGTAAAATATTTTTGATTATTTTTTTAGAAGATATCTGATATTTGTTATATACGGAAAATACTCTTTACGTGTTTAATTTATGCGAGCATCAGATCTTTTATTTGTAAATTTTACATTAAAGGAAATAGATTGTTATCTATCTTTTATCGCGACTTTGTTAGCTATCTTTACTGCGAGATAAATGAAAAATTTAATCCACGTAATAATTAGTTTTTTTTTTTATTTATTGAACGCTATAATTATTACTTGAACGCTATAACGCAAATATATTTGTATTTTGCAGATCACAAACTCCGCTGCTGCGCATCATAAAGTGGTGAGTCCAGTTATTTTTTATTTTATTTGAAGTAATGAATGTTTAAGAAATATACATGTGATAAGGTGCATATACAAATTTAAAATAAAATTGAAACGTTAACGATCTTTGTGAAATAGATCATACACATCCATTACTTTGAGTAAAATTTGAGTTTCGGATTAATCATGTAATTTTAATTAGTCGGAAATTTGAATAACTTTACAAAAATTTTTTAAGAGATAAAATATAAAATTAAATTAAAAAACGGCGATTCAGTGTTAAAATTTCAATGATTTCCACTTTTTCTTTATTTATTGAGACCACATAACATAATTACGCTTAAAATTACGCTTATCTCGGAGCGTAAAATTTTAGAAGACGAGTAATAGTGAATATTAGTCTCCAGTTTCCGATCGACACGAAGATAAATGTAAATTTAATTAGCAGACATTAAATCTACATAGATTTAACTCGTGATATTTACGATAAAATCACTGTAGTCAACACCGTAATGCGATGTATTTCCACATGTTTATCACATTTCCATAATTTATAAACTAATAATTGTTAAATCATCAGTTACTTGTTACTGACAATTTTACTCACAATTTACTCGCGAATCATAATGGCAATAATGCTATATTTACTCAGATTACAATGGCATTATTACGCATATACAAATGCGCACAATGTGCATTGTAATTCAGATAAACCTGACATCCGATAGCATTACGTAATGATAGATAGATACACATTGGCTCAATATTTTAGATTATCTTAAAATGATGTTTAGTAGTTTATCTACGATACAACAGTAATCACAGCGTTAAGTATAGCGACATTGTACAGAACAACAATAGCTGACTCAGAGAGACAATATGGACGGTAGAAGACGTACGATTGCTTATCTGTTGCTTGTTTCTCACTTGCGATGTTCGGCTTGATTTTCTCAGAAATGGCGAATCCTGCAACGTTCCTAAATGAAATAACATATATCAGTGACATCACATATGTTCAGATAGAATTTCGGGATTGATACTAAAAATGATCTTTAATTTTATATTTAATCTGAAATTATTAAAACGCCTTAACTATTCTAATCGTGAATGAAAAATAATACGTTTTTATATAAAAAAAAATAATTTTTTTTAGTTTGGCTCCCAACATATTTGGTCTATATTTCTAGATTCTCTGCGACATCTATAAATTTATTTACGAGATCATTTTTCGGAAGCATGTTACGTGTTACGTGTTACGTGGGAAGAATAAAAATGTCTGAATTATTATCGGGGAACGACGATATGTCCTTTTCGGTGATATTAGTCCATCCATCATTCTTATGTCAAGTTCTTGGTGTTCAGAAAGGGATGAATAATCGCTATATACATCGTACGACAAGGGCGGTGCTGATCGTTCAAAAAAAGTGGCTATCGTTTTTTTTTTTTTTTACATTTTAATACAGCGAGATTACTCAGCATTAATTGCAGTTTCGTCATTCTGTGCACGTCAGCCGAAAGTGAGCACGAAAACATTGATCCACATTGACGGACCTTAACCTGGTTTCGTCTGGTTGACTAATGTGATCAACGCGGAGGAAGATATACGCGATAATGAAAGATAACGAACCTTGTTCCCTTCATCTTAATCGCGTAAGCTGCAATGCAGACATTTTTATATGTAGAAAACAGATCGAGAATTTAAAGTAAAATTATAACACACATGATGACACATTAAATTTTTGCCTTAGTTAATATATGTATATGTACTAATAATATTTATAGTAATAATAAAATATAAATAATAAAATTATATCAATATTAATACTAATAATATTAATAAAAATATAAAATTTGACATTAAAAATATTTTAAAAATATTATTATACGGAAAGAGATGATAACAAAAAATTTCCCGTTCTGTTAGTACATATTTATTGAATATATTTATTGAATATTATTTCTATTTCTTTTTATAAGTTTTTTTTATATAACGTTACATTTACGTACCCATCCAACAATGCATAAAAAAATATATAGAAGAAATATGTTCACAAAAATAATGTATCGAAAGGCGGGTCAGCAAGTATTAACGGCGAGAGAAAGATTTCCCACCTTTCCCGACAAAGGTAATCTTCTTACACAAAAGTGCTCCCGGCATCTGAGACTCAGAAACACCGATAAAGATAAACGAGCTTTCGTGCGGATTAACCGAGTGGTCGCGTGTTCCGTAACGATCGATGAAGCGCGGACGGATAACCGACTCGTTTAAGTGTCCAATCGCTAAATAAGTAGTAATGAATGTGCATGGGCAGACAACGTGACGACAACGGTGCGGAACCTTCGCACCATTATTTAAGATTTGCAAACAAACTGTATATGACTGCTTGCTCACGCAGTATTAACACATAAAAATTATTAGGCCTTGTTAATGTTAAACTTTACGAGATACTTTGTGCATTGCGCACTATAGTATTACATTTGAATATATTTACGATATCTTGAGAATATATATATAACACAAGCATTCGCTGACATCATAATCGTTACTCTTATTATGATTGATAATAAAAAAGATTGTTAGATAATTTAAAGAGTGCACAAATGGCGATACATTATACATTTCGTAATTTCGAAAGTTATTAATTTTTTTATCTTCTTTCTGCAGAAATATGTTTATTTTTTATTAAAAGACGTAATAGCCTAAGCTTTAAGTTTTCGTAAGATAAGGCTTGTACTTACTGCAAAGGGACTGGTAACGGTCGCTGGGGATGGTCTCGAGCGGGCACAGGCCCGGTCGGCCGAGCTTGTAGAGCTGCCGAGGTGCGGTGCGATCGACGGGTCCGTAATTACACACGAGTACTTCGACCCGATTCCCAAACCCGCCGGGCGTCGCCGCGGTCTTGTTCAAGTCGAGCGTGTAAATCGCGCGGCCGCAGCCAACGTAAATGAACGTCGCCGATGCGAGGGGAATGTAAGAGGAGAGTTGCCACGCCGTACTAGAATAGTTCACTAGTCTGAAAGGTACGATTATCTGGACTAAATGAAGGTGGACGGCCAACAACCAGCCTCGGGCCTCGAGCCCTCTCCGCATTGACGCGCAGCTTGAATTCAAATTAGGACGGGTCTCTTCCTAATTTGAGATGCTCTCGTAAGATTCGAGAGATAATCGCGCATCTTATAGATTTATCTTGATAATTACGAATGGAAATTATTAATTAAGTTTTACGAGAGAACGTGAAAATAATTAAGATCTCATTTTGACACGAAGTATATATGATAATTCTAAAAACTCAGACACATGTTGCCTGAAAAAAATGCCATAAAAATTGTACATAAAGCTATCGTTTTATTCTTAATATTATGGAAGGAGCGATATTTCTCTCTCTGTTACCAATTTGCTTAGCAAACGTATTCGGATAAAATTCGACATAAAAAGTTGTAGACATAAAAAAGAGATAGGGGTACTACATTTTTGTACAGCTCTCTTTCGAGCATGCTTTACAAGGTTAAAGTTCGAAGTCTGATTGTATCACATTTTCATGTGTTCTGTAGGAAATTGAAACCATTTTTTTCTATCAGACCGAAATAATAAAAAACGACAGAGGCTCGTTCGTAGTTGCTGGGGGGATCCATATATACCGGAGTATCGAGTAATTTGAACCGGTACAATAGCACTCTCGATTTCCAATTTACCGAGAGAATACGCGATTTTGATTGTTCCCGGCGCGACAGAAGAAGAATACCATCCGCTGTTCCTCTATTTCCACCCTCTGTTCCATACAATCGGTCTTCGGTCATTTTCCCTGACGGTCAAGTCTTCATCCCTCTCTTTCTCTTCCTTTACTGCCCGTAAACCTCTCGCAGTATCAACTTTAAAGAGTGATCGAAACGAACCGCTGGCGCTGTTCAGTGCACCAAGAAAAGCAGGTACCACAAAAATATGTCAACATTAATTTAATCATCTTTGAAGAACGTTATTTTTTTTCCAAACTTATAGACTAAATTGCAGATTAATTTATTATTTCTTTCGAATAAATCTAAAAAAGGAAGTAAAAATATAAAATAACTTTAATATATTTTAGAATTAATTTGATAAATTTATTATATTTATATTATGAATTTTATATTTATTTCGCTATTGACAAAACGCTACAAATAAAAATTTTATAAATTCTATCACGTTTAAGAAATTTTTTTTATATAAAAAGAAAATGAAAGATATACAGATATATATTCAAAATCTTGTTAGCTTATTTTTTTAAATCTTATTTGATTCACGGAGGAATGGTAAAGAGGGAACGCGAAAGTCTGCGTTCGGGGTACCGAGATTCCTAAAACCAGCACTGGATTCCCATGAGGGTACCGCGATCGCGAGTGAAAGCAGAAACAAGGGTGGATATGTGGGATGAAATAGAGGATCGGCGGAAAGGCGAGAGGAAGACGAAGGGAAGCGAGAAACAGCGGTGGCTGCAAACCTTTCCCCAAAATTTAGAGGACCGAGTTAGGTGTGTCTACACGCCGCGCCGGGTCGAACATCGGGTATTCACAAAGGGATAGCGTCTCTCGACACAAAGGAGTCGTTCTGATCAACTCGGTACAAGCTATTGTACTTTTTCCTCGACAGCATTGTGATTCGCGGATGCATTACTATCGACCTATATACACGTAAGGAAAGCGTGCGTGTGTTCACGATTCTTGACGCACGATTTGTGTATACATCAGTATATCCCATAGATAGCCAGTTATCTTCCACTTGTGGGGGTCTTCGATTAACATAGATTCAATATTTTTTTCTCAACAATAACGTCCCGAGATCATTAATTTTTAAGTTACAAATGATTGAAAGTAACGGATTTTTTGGAAACTCATGAATAGATGATGAAAACGTTCTTTAATTTTAAATAATTTGATTTTAAATGAACTTTATTTTAATAAAATTTTAATTTAAATATTGTTAAAAGTTAATAAGTGAAAAAGATAGATATTATTAAAAATTGAGAACTTGCGACAAATAATAAATGTTCTTCCATCGATGTTCGCCAAAAAGAAATTGGTCGAACCATCTACATAAATAAAAGGTGTCTCGCTAAATATGGGGCATTCTGTACATTCCATATATACATATATACTGTGCGCACTTTCGAGTTTTACCCGACTTCCGCGTTGTCAAAGTCTTCCACCTCATCGTACCACGATGTAATATGAAAGTGAATTCTTTCCCTACTCGTGCTATTTTCCACGCTGTCCATGTCGAGCGCATTTACATTCTGCCACACTCCGAATCGTTCTGCAACAAGCGACTTGTTTCAATAAGATTCCGTATATACCTCGACCTCGTACAGCGTTCGTCTTGAGAGCAATGATCACAAAAACGAAATTGCTCACAGTTCTGTCTTCTTAACAATAAAACTTTTAGCTTGCTTATCCAATTTTGCAGATATGGAAATTGCTGTAATTTTGAAGAGAATATTTGACGTTTTCAAAACAAAAAGATGTTACCGTCGGTTGTCGAGTTTCTTATTTCTTATGAATACGAAGATTATTTTCGCGTGTTCTTATCTTCTTATCACCGAAATCTGTGAGCTCCGAATGAACTTTAAACTGAAATCCGAAAGCTCTCGATAAGAGAATTAGAGAATCGAGAGTACGGTCTTATATTATACATAACGCTGGTATGCATGCGCGTATTTCGATAGTTGTATCGGTAGAACAATTTCGCGTCTGCATGGGTTATTGGATATTGAAAAATAACGGCGCGGCGAGAGAGAGAGGGATGAAAAATGAGATATATCCGTCGAAGTTACTTGCCAACGTCTCGGCACTGATCCTTCTCGAAGAGCTTGCACTGCAACGCCCATCGACGTGCTATAACGGCGAGTTCGTCGTCCCAGATCTGTCGAAACAAATGATCCTTCAGACGCCGTCCACCACCCCCGGGATAAATGATTAAATATCGCGCGCGTGTCGCGCGTGTCCCGTCGATTTTTCTACCAATTCCATCATGGTCCTCGCGGCGGGCTGCGGCCCGGGATTTCCACGGTTCTCCTTGCCGCTCGCAATAACGGCGCGATAAAGATTATGACTGTCGAGTACAGTTGCGATATCCTCCTCGTCGAGATTGTTGTTCTCCATATCAATGCAGTCTGCGCTCTCGCAGTCGGACTACAGGAATGAATAACGAATTGTAAACTGAGGATGCGCGCACGTTCTTTTGTTGTGAAAGGTTTCATTGTTCAATTTTGCAATTATACAAAATAGCAAATGTCTCGTAGTAATAAAAAAATCTAGGTTAAACGTATTGGATTTCCAAAAGCTCGAACGTATCCCAGCATATTTTATCATGATTGACTATACCGAACGTACAAAATTGTTATTCTTTGTGGATCAAACAAGTTTATGTAGACACGTGCGATATTACTCAAGCAGCCTTAATAAATATTTACAGGAAATAAGCACATGGTGTGATCGGGACAAATACGGCAATAATTTCTATTCTCGTTCGTTGACATTCTCCCTCTCGCTTCGCTGTAATGCGTGAGAAAAGATAAGAGATAAAAGATACGAACTGCCCTCCGGTTAAACCCCATCGTCGTCAACCCATTCGCACGATTAGTCACACGCGTCAGCTACAATTGCGTGCTTCAGCTTCTATCCGCGCTCCGCCCTCCGCCCTTAATCGCGCGACGTATATATATAAATTTTCCTTTTCTTTTTTCTCCCCCGCGAGCTGTCCAACTTCAGGTCGCGTGAATCAATTTAGCGACTTCGACAGTTTCGAGATGTCAGATTGGTGAGAAAATTTATCGCGCAACGCGAAACGGAAATTCATATCGCCGCTACGCGAACCGACTCGCCGCGCGCCGCGCCGCGCCGGTCGGCCTTACGCTTGATCGATGCGCGAACGGGAAACGAGACGTGTGTCTAAACAACGCACCGCGCGAAGTAAGTATCTCAATTCTGCATTTATTACGGTCGAGAATTCAACGCTGCCATGTAAAGAAATCGCTGCCACAGAGTGGGCCACTGATAAATTATCTCGCGGGCGGAATGCCCGGTACTCGGCACAGACCGATATTTTTATTTGCCTGGGGTGGCACATTGCTTTATATCCAAATTTATATCCTTTTCTTCTTCTTTCCGCTGTTGCGGAATACCGCAGGATCTATATTTCACTTCGTTTAATTCGGACGGATCTGATCGATGCAAATACTTATGCGGCACATTTGAGACCCAAACCTTATTAATACGATAAATAACAATATATTTCAAAAATAATAATAAATAACATATTTAACGGTATATAATATTATTACATAGCACTATAATATACCAGAATCAAACAATTATCAGAGATAAAAACATACGGAACAGAAAGTCGAACATTTTAAGTAAGTTTGTTATAGCGAAAGTGAAGGTGAAAGCGATATAAAATAATATAAACCATTCTCTCTTCCGCTTATAAGGTACTGTTTGTAGAGCAATTTTGCAACGCCGTATTTCCCCTTAAGTGCGATTTATAAAGCTCTCGATAATAATATCACGGTGAATTTCTGACGTAGCGGCGGGCTCGAAATTTGTTTGTTCGATCGTCCCCCCACGAGAGATGTTATAGCATGTAAACGTGCCTGTTCGGTAAGTTCGTTCCTTCTCCCGTGCCGTGCGCGGCACGTGTTTTCATTTCGGTATCGTAGCTAGGGCAGTCTCTCATATCATTATTGTTTCAATACGCGCGGGAGGTAAGAACTTCTCAAGTTACGTTACGTTTCCGAGACTGCCGAACATCTCGTCGTCTTTCCAGCTGCTTTCGCCGCAACAATAGATGGAGATTGTACACGAAACAAAGCGTATCGTAGACGCAGTGAATTACAATTGCGAATGATTAAAAATTTCCAAGAACGATATCATTTGATATATGTAATATTGTATTAGCGATATGCAGTGCATTATATTTTATGCATTTAACTGATTGTGAGTATAAAATGTCCAATATTTCTCGAGTAATATATATAAGAAGAAATAAATATATAAAATTTAATATTCTTGCATATGTCCACGCATGGAGCAAAAAGGTACAAATTTCACGAGTTTGGACTGCATGACGTGTTTAACGACATTGTAAATTTGCTTAACGTTTTAACGTAAAATAATATGCATATGCGACAACTCAATTTTGCAAGGGTTGATTGTTTTGTCAGTAACGCAATTTACATTTTCCGAGTAATGGTCTGTCAAACATTTTGATTAAAACTGAAAGTGGTGCATGAACAATGAAACGCAAAAGAATAAAATTAATTTAAGGAATTTATAGGTAATGATATATACCGACTTAAAAATAATTTATTTTATACATATATTATATACAATTAACATCCATGCGTTCACACAGACATTTTAACATCTGGAGATATGTTTGTCTCCAACGTGTGGAATATATCTTGAATACTATTCTAATCTTTAACGTGAACTACGTGGAAATTAAATAAAAATAAGAAAACAATATTGCCAGAGAAGAAGTTATTATTCTCGCACAATATTGCAATTTGCCAAGCTGCTAAACTTGCTATCTTATTTTACATTTAAATTGCATAATTGGCAAATCTTGTAAAAGTAAAAATCCGAAATCTCCTTCAAAGTTGGAAAATATCTTCTAAAGCACGTAGGTATATGTTGCCTACGCTACATAACTGTTCCGTACCTTTGAGAAATTCCTCAGTGGCTTATTTTAATAGATATGTACATGTATGAGAAAATTTCTCATCATGCAACCCCTCTGGAAATTACGTAACGGTAAGTTAACATCATTTGGTCCCCGGCATATGTGTTTACTTTAATAATTATCATATACGGAAGCCTGTTACTTGGCGGCATGTTTTCCATAATGAGATATGCGCCTCGCGAGTAAGATTGAGTAATACCTATATTAATAGTACCCCATACACACAATACCGCTATATATGCAAATCGCTTTGAATCGATCGTTATATCTTTACAAACTGTTTAGCTCGAGCTTATATACTTCCCGTAAAAGCCCAAGCTCTTTTTTACGTTAAGCGCCACGTGGTACCATCAAAAACTAATTTATGCAACACTAATCTATGTTTCAAAGTTCACCCCGGGAAAAACGATAAGCCAACCATTTACATATGTAAAAAGATATTGTCGATTAATTTTATCCCTCAGTTATTGTGCTCTTGTAATTATATTTATAACGATAGTGCGCATTCTGCTTCTGGTTATTCCTAAATCATAGACATATCTATGCACAACTTTTAGATACGTTATAGAGATCAACTTTGCGTATTGTAGAATTAAATAAAGCGCGTATAATACCTGTCGCGCGTGTCTAGACTTTTTGAAACTTGACTCTATACGCGATATTTAAAATAAATGGCTTCGTTCGGGTGTAAGAGCTCTTTTATGCGGGATCATCCACGTGCGCGACCCCACGGCGTTGACATTGACGTCGTCATCGACGTCGTGATCGGTGCAGCGCAAAATGTCATAAAGTCATATTAAGGACTGTCCGGTGCGTTCTCCCGCCAGGCCAATATTGTGTTCATGTCGGTAATGCCACGCGTGCTCCATGGCTCGAGCGGATCTGAGGACGACGTTGGCGGTGAGGCCGCCTTATTCCGCTCAATCGATTCCCTTCTCCTCGCCGGCTCCTCAATTTCCTTAGGCGATACCCTGCGCATGCATCGTAAAAATGCACCGACCGATTAGGGAAGCAGTCAATCGACTACCGATACCGTTCTATACCGTTCTATACAGGATGCCACTGGCTCTTTTTAACGCTATGGATTTTTTAGTTTAAAACGACTCTCGAGACACGATTCTTCTTCAACAAGAATGTCAAGTAAATTGTTATTAATTGTTGCATATTTGCAATTATTAATATGCCCATATTTGTAGCCAAGCTTCAAACTTCCAATTAGTTTCGAGTGAAATTTACTTTAACAATGATTTTGTCGTGTATTTTTATTATGTTATAAATATAATATCTTTGTCAAAGAAAAATTGATCGGCAAAGAATCTGTAGTACAAACGGTGTGGAACACTGGGTAACTAACGATGTGGGATAATTATTAGATGAGATTTAATTAATGTGTCATTTAAGTCGTGTCAATTAACGCGTCATTTTGCCGTTATACACTTGGAAACTGTCTGTCGTCACGGTTAGTTATATCTTGTTCAACGTGTATCGACTTCCTGGTTTATGTCAGATATATTTGCCTGATTAGACAAAATGAGATCGATGACTGTTAAAATTATTTAAGAGATATAAGATTATTTTCAGAGATGTTTTTGAATTCATATTGTATTTTTATAAAGCTACCTTTCGCCAAAAAATAAAGTTACGGTTTATTTTAAATTTAACAAACTCTGAGGTGAAATATACAACTTGGATAACTTTCTCCTTGACAATTTTTATATATTAAAGAACATTTCGATGTTTAACTTTACTGTTTTCCAAGTATATAATTTATCGCGAAATCATCGGAAAATTTTGCAATTTATCATTGACTTTATTACCTATTCTTGGCCGTTTTCGGCCGACGTTTTTGGATTTTATCGGGCGGTTTAGTGGGAATGCTGCCGTTCTGCTTGACCTCCGGTTTAATTGTTTCGACAGAGGTCTTTTGTCCTTCGGTCTCGATATGATTCGTCGGTCTCTCTTCCGGATCATTCAGTAGCGGTCGATATCGCTGACTTCGCTCGACAGACGTCGTAGATGAGGAACTGTCGTCATTGTCGTCGCGACGTGTCCGTCTTGATGTGGTAATGAATCTGTTATTCGCGGATTTTATCCTTCGAAGGCGAGCTTCAGTGCCGAGTAAATTATCGCCTGTAAAAACAATGGGCATATAAATTTCTCAATTTATAATAATACAAAATTTATGACATTCTCGAACTTCAATAGTTTTGTACTTACCGCCGAGGTCATTGTCGCTGGACTCTATGAAATATTGCTTCTTAACGATAGTAGATTTCTCAGTGGTCGGTGGGGCGACCATGGCGAAGTGTGCTAGAATTTGCGGGTCGATCGTGGTTTTCATTGAAGCTTCGCTTGTGGCTACAGCGGACTTTGCCATTTGCAGTAGAGTTTTGTAATCTGTTGTAGTCTCGGAAGCGATAGCGAGCGCCAGAAATGGATCCTTGACAGCTTCTTCGAGTGCTTTCGTTTCTGTATTCGATACTTTTTTTTATATTCAATTCTATATTCAATTTAATCTCTTTGTATAAAATCGCACAATTTTATATTCCATAAAAAAAATACTCGAAGCATATTTTTGCTTTTAGTATCGGAATATTATTAATGGAAACAAGTTATTAATTATCGATTATCAATTATCAAGAATTTGCATATCAGTACTTACGATTCGTATTTTTTAAGTTCATTGCCTCCACATCTTTCACGGGATCAATAGACTTGTCGATTAAATCCGTGAGACCTGATAATTTAGTTTGCTCCTCAATTGGTTGTTTATGCGGTTGCACACTTGCCACCGTTTCTGGGTTATTTTGGATTGTTTTCGCCTGCTGCTCGTTGAGGGCGGCTTTCGACTGCCCCGTCTTTATCTGTTTCGCGTCGATATTGGTAGGTATGCCCTCCGTCGCGGTGGATAAGTCAAAGTCATGTGCAAAGGCCATTACGTCCAAAGCTGCGGTTAACGCATCACCAAAACCTGCAGTAACTGCCGACACTTGCGGTTGACCGGCATTGGGACTGTAATGTACGCGAAATTAACGCGTGGCCACAATGTTCCATACGGACAGATTGATGTATCATATAAAATGTTATATTTAAACGAATTATTATCAGAATAATTATATAAATAATACTTAATTTTCTCAAGTAATTAATAAATAGACTTGCTACAATTAAAATGACAAATTGATGTTACAATGTAAATATATCGTCCATCCATCCTTCCATCCATCATGATGATAAAAAGATATATGTGACTAATAAATTAAATTAATAAATTGAATCAATAAATTAAATTAATGAGGAAAAGAATATTTGAAATTGTGTGCACTTAAATCATCAGCTAGTTTACAAGATGTTAAGTTATTGATGCTTCTGCGAAATATCTGATTCTTTATGTTAAACGTATGACCTATTCATCTTACATCCTCCGCTACGTAAGTATTATGTAACGCATCGCGTCGAGCCTCATAAATATTTAATAGACTCGAGATACGGTCACGTTCGCGCCGCTGTTACGCGTTCGTTACGTGGAAGCATATAGCAAATCTGTGAAGGACTCCGATGTTTCTAGACGCTTGCGACGTTAGCTATGTCCGGATTGCAGGTGGCAGGCTCGACGGAATTACGAGGTGATAAAAAGTATCGTCCGCGACTGTCTCTCTGACGGTGAGTCACTTCCCGCAAGGGCGATTGTAAATTTATGCGTTGCAAGTCGCAAACGTGTGGAACGGTCGAGATACAACGTTAGCGAGTATTTGAAACAGATTTATCTGTTTTTTTTTTTGTTCCTCATTGTATATGTGCATGTAAAATAATTAAATACAATGTAATAAAGAGATATAGCTATTTAAAATTTTTTATCACATCAACAGAGTAATAAAACTAAACAAACAATGATATAACATAACTATGATCAAAATAGAAATATATATTGCAGTAAAATTAGAATAAAACATAAAATATATATTATTATAAATTTTTGTCTTATAATAACGTGTGATATTTAATAAATATGTATGTTATAATTTATAACAATAATATAACAGTGAACTGAACATAAAGGCGAAAAATTGTAAGACAACATGAGTATTTTGAAATTATACGGAAAGGATAATAAAACAATAAGTAGCTCTGGAGAAATACGGTATGATGAGATGCGATGAAAGTATCATTACCTGACTACTCGCACAGGAGTAGAGAAGGACGCGCGACCCCACATTATACGACGGAGTTCTTCGCCAGTCATACCTCGTTTTCTCAATTCGTGTATCGTGACTTTTCCAACTCGCTGCAAAAGTACACGGAACGAAGTGGTAAAATTATAATGACGTCACCCGTATATTACGATACTTTTATAGGTGCAATTGAAAATGTAAAAAACTGTTTACCAGTAATTATATACAAGCAATGTTCGTCTAGTTCTTAATTATAGCATTAATTAATAGCATTCAATTGGCGTTAGTGAAAATGTGTTTATCTAGGAAATAGTGAGATTTAATAAATTATTAATGCCATTAATTTTTAATCAATTTTTAGAGTAAATATTTCGCGTAGTTGTGCGCCATTCTGACGAAATTTACTACACCGTAGCAAAATTTGCTGCGTGCATTTTACGAGAGTCGATACCAGAACTCGTATCAGTGGGACGCCGATAAATAAATTCTGACGCTTGATGCACTGGTATGGAATAAATCTTTGAATATACATTGCCGCCGGCGCGCGCGCGCATACGTATGGAAAAAGAATAAATATAAGTAAATAAATCACCTTCCAATTAGCCACGGCGCCTTTACGCTGCTTCGCTTTGGTTTTCGATTTGCTTTTAATAACCAGTACACCCCTCTGTTCCGACGCGGGATTGTTCGGATCGTCGCCGGGTCCCAACTTGATGCTGTATTCCTGCAGGTAATTATGGGCGTCTTTCTGGGATACGGCGCGTTCCAAGGACACCACGATTTTTGCCCACTTAATAGGAAATCAATAAAAAAAAAGTATTTAAAGCAAATTAGATCAAGAACTATTTGTGCAGGAATTTATTTACGTGATCTATGTCACTGTAGCTATAAATAAATAATTTCACTCATCATTGAATCTTTGTATGGGGCAATTAACAATATAGCTCGAATACTTTTATTTCCGTTTTTACCAAAACTTGTCGACAGTTTTTATCAAGTTAAGTTCACAACAATTAATTTCTAATTTAATAGTTAAAACTTTGTGAAAATATTGGAAATTTATTTTAGCACTTTCTAACACCCGGAAAAATAATCCGTGAACAATGGATTGTGAAAGTGAACGCTAAATTAAGAAAGATCGTGAATTATTTTAATACAAACCTGCTTGACGAATTCTTTTTCGCTTTGCTCGATAACGTGTGCATATGTATTACCCATCATGGCGATTAACATGTTGAGCAGCAGTATGGGCACCATTACCATGAAAATCGCGAAGACCGCCTTGCTCAAGTTAGGGTAGGTCGTGTTACTCAAATCCGCGTACTGCAATAGACACGCAATAAACGCAATTGGATAAACGCAGTGCCGGTAAATCGTCGCGACAATTATGCGCGGGCGCTAATAAATAAGCGGCCAATGCCCGATGTTGCGTGCCCGCCGCGCGACGACGGAAGCACGTAGAATTTTCAAACGGAAACTCGTATTTTCCATCGTACTACGGTCGCCCTCCTTTTAATTCGGTGCAACGAGTTAATCGTTATACGAACTGCGAAACCGAGCAATGATTTTTACGGGACAGGCAGTATTTTATGCACCCGCCCGCGCGTTCATGCAGACGCGCGCGCGCGACCGTCGGTGTCGGCGTCGTGCTAAATCTTTAATTTCGTCAGGAAACCATATTGTAGTGTATTCTGTGCGACGCGGAATTGTCCGTGATTGAAATTCAAGATTCATAGCCATGTGTCCTGATGCACCATCGGAATAACGGAATGATATAAACGTGCGTGCGACGTTTAATCTTTGTCTTTGACATATTGCAATTAAACTAATGTCTCGCATTGCTCTAATAAAACATTTAAAATTTATTTTGGAACACAAAGAGTAACGGATAAGATAAATAAATGAATCCATTCAATGCAGAGACGGGCAGAAACGTTATTTTTGCAAATGTAGATAAAACAAGTTATAGGATAAGATTCAGAGTAAGAAAAGAGATACGCGTGAGAGGATTATTACGCATTTATGTGCATGCGTGTGTAAGATAAGGGTCTGCAATAGAAATTGCCACGACATGTGCCAATAAAGCGGTAATCTATGGTGAGCTTACGTTATAATCGCCGAGGGTTATCTGAAACAGCGCCATCCAGGTCGAAGGATAGGAATGATAGAGAGATGATTTCACCCCGGGGAATCCCTTGTAAAGAAAGTAAAACGATTGCGAGAATCCGAAGAGCATGACCGTGTAGATGATACCAAAGGTCAGCATGTCGCCCGTTATCATGCTGTACACCATTGTGACAAACGGACCAGTCAATCGAATCGCTCTGCAAAAGAGAAATTACATATAATGTTATAAGAGAGTATATGTATATATATCTTGAAGAATATAAAACATCTTGTTCAAAATTTACAACAAAATTTTATGAGAAGTATAAAAGTAGCGTGGATGATAGTGTCGAAGAAAAAAAATATAGGCCTTTATCCCGCGCCGTGTAGTTTATTTTGAATTTAATTACACAGTGTTCCACATATATATTAGCGGTATCAACAAAATTATCATTATCGCTGTTACGCGAATAAACTATCGTCGTGTTTCATTCAGTGGTTCGCGCATCAAAGTCCGAGGTAAATCAGTATATTAACGTCATCGCGACATCGATTTTACTCGTATGATTCAAATACGCTTAATGTTATGCACACAAAATCCATCGTAAAACATTTGCCGGCGTGATATATGTGGGACGCATGATAATTGCGTCCCTCTAATCCGCCAAAATGATGTGTCTTTTTGCTCGCGCGCGGCAATCGGCGAAGCTAGATTGAAATATCATCCTATACCGCAAACAAATTCATACACATGTGTCTTCTTTGTGGTATACGTAATTAAGCTTAACATCGATTAATATAAAAGTGTTGTTCACGGTTACCGTTGCGCCGCTTTATCGTGACCGTTGAATGTGTAGAAATAATGGTTGATTTGAAAACCGGTTTTATATTTTGTTTTCGTGAAATGGTCCAGATATCATTTGCATTTACCGGTATTAATTCGCACGTACAAAGAAAGCTTTGGATAACGAAATGTTCAGTTAACAAGTTAAAAAGTGCATGGCTCTGAACACTTGATATCGGAGTTCAGTTATCGCGTTTCCAGTAGCCGCGATAACACGAATAGGTCAGGCACGAAAAGTGCTTGTGCAGCAATCCGGTGTGCATATGTAAACTACTCTTCTTACACGCAGCTCACAAATTTATAACGAGGAAAACAATTAAATGCTAATAACTCTACCTAGCAGAGAAATTTAAATACATTATTGATTAATCTAAAATGATCGATAATACGAGTTAACTAGACATTTCTTTAATGTTATTTCTATAAAAATAATATTAAAAAATGGTTATAAGTGGTTAGAGAAAACCGTAATATTAATTTTTGATTTTTGGCTATTAAAAGTTAAAAGCTATCAAAAGCTATTAAAAAATATTATATATCAAATAATTAAAATTATTTTGCATGTTGTACATAAATGAATTTCAATAATAAATTGTGAAAATGACAAGATTAAATTGAAAAAGAGGAAATTTATTACGTGCAGTATGTAGAACGCTTAAAATGTTTAAAGGCTTTTTTATTGATATCCCTATACTCACAGCGAGAGAAAATTTCATTTTAAGTTAGCGTATTACTGATTGCATTAACTTTGTAATATTCCAGTGTAAGTAAGTTACGACTCTTTCGTTATCGCAAAGTTAGAATCGCGACTAATATAAAGCAGACTTCGAATAAAGTATTAACGTATTATACTTCGTCGCCATTAAAACAATTCCCTGAGAAAGATTTACTTCAATACATATTATCTACATTGCCTAACATAAACCGAATTTTTTCTATTTCACAATCACACATATTCTTATATAATTTAATATAAGAAACGTAATGTTAATAAATAATTAACAAAATTTAATTTTGATTTTAGCTAGTTAAATAAAAACATAAATGGAATTATTATATATAAATTATTTTGTTTTACGTTATACTGGATTTTTTTCATTCTTTTTCACCCGTCGATTTTTTACGCTTTGAGAACCGTGCGCTGTGCAGCATTTGCGTATGGTTATACGATTACAACCAACGGTATACGCATCGCTAAAATCAAAATGATTCGTAATTCGAGACTCGCGGCATCCGGCGTATCATACGCGAGCACAATAGAGGCACGAGCCGGAACCCGGAACTAGGATCGGGGAATCGAAGGACGAGCGATTAAAATCGATGCCGTCGCTGCCGCCGTCGGACGGCAACGGAAAACAAAAGCTTTTTAATCCCGACGCTGCATCCGCGCCCGTCAACAGACAGACAAATTTTTCAGATTCGTCATTCGGCTGGGATTAAGATTGAAGAGACTCGCGTGGCTCTGCGAATGAACGAACGAGCGAACGAACGAACGGACGGACGGACGGATGAACGAATGGCGAATGATCGACGAATAACGGCGGAGGAGAGAACATCGATCGAGCCTCCATTAACTCCGACGACGCCGACGTCGTCGCCGGTCGGTCCTACCCTCTTCCGCTAATCGATGGGTGACCTTATCTTGTCAAGGGTTACCGACGCCCATAAATCTTCGGCCTTTTTCTCGGAGTAAGTTCAAGGGAGGGTACAGCCGCGATAGAAAAGACACTACGGATATACTCCGGTGTAACTCGCACGGTATAGCGAGCGCGGTATAAGCGATGCAACTTGGATGAGGGATATAACATCGTTGTCCCGGGTATCGCGTATACGTTGTCCCGGGAAAATCAATAGGAATGCCAACTTCCGCTCGGCAAACAAGTTTCCGCTACGCGAGTCTTCCTCATCGCTACTTTCAGTAAAGTTCAAGAGGAAGACGTCGCATTCTATCTTTTTTTTTCTCTCTCCTCATGCAGGTCTTTTGGTAATTATACCAGATTAATGCCAACTGAGTTACTATATCGATTTTACAACGATGAATTATAAATAAAGCACTTTATTTCTTGTCACTGTAATCAATACTTAATTCTGAGAGAGAAAGAGACTTCAAATATATAATTAATTTTAACTTGCTATTAACCTTGCGTATACAGTGTTCAAGAAAAATTATACATTTTAACTCTAGGACTATGTTAAAAAATAACGTCTGTATTTTTGGAGGAGCTACATGAATGATAATTTTATTTCCGTTTAATTCGTATTCATCACTCGTACATGACTAATATGAATTGAGCAAGATATAAAATCTTTAACGGTATCTGTATGAATATCATGATTTCCAAGGAAATGCAGGTTTAATGTATTGACACAGGCTTAATATTGCTTTTGACGCTGACAAAGCGTCAAAACGTATTAAGCCAAAAAAGGGGATAAATTGCATGATGAGTAATATCGCGAGAAAAAAAAAATCAGAATGTCATTATCGACGCTGTAATTTAATATATCCTTTGAAGTCCAGGACTGTAATGAAGGGCTAACTATGTTACCAGGTCTCTCCATATAAAGTGGACTACAATATATTTTATTTATTTAGAGCGGCACGACGCGACGTAGGGAGCCGCGATATTCCCTGCGCATAATTACTGTCCATCAGGATCCTCTTTAGACTCCCGGCATCACTTCGTTCAAGTACGTATACGTGCAGTAATTCCTCAAAGGCCCTCGATGCCACTCGGGTGTTTCTTGTCTTCCATCACGGCCTGTCGTTCGCCTTGGCAATAAGCCACAGTCACGCCTGAGATTAATTTCGCACAAAATTTAACGGGAGCCCGCTACAACCCGCCTCTAAAGTTACGGCCTAAGTGCTTTACGATGTACCATTTACGAGCCGCCGTTTTACGTCTGTTTAAATTCAATATACACTCTTTGCGCCTGCACCAAGTTCCAGGAACGCCTCTGTATACCTTATAGCTAGCTCCCAGGCACCTTATACCTTAGGCACAGCTGGAGGGCATAGGAAGAGGGTAACAAGAGCCAGCATAATGCTCTCTTCCAAATCGTTGATACTTTGCGCATTTTATCTCTGAGAATCAAAGACGAATTTGATCAAGTCTATTGTATTATATTTCTATATTTCTGCATAAAGATCGTAAAAATCGTGAATTATAATGGATAAAATAACAATAATAATATTTGCAAGTACGACTATGCACTTAAAGAAAAGAAATGAAACGCGAAACTTCTGATTGGTTTCCTAAGAAAATTTAATAGTATCAAAAAGTAATATTGCTCCAACGATCAGTATCTGATTTGTAAAAAAAAAACAGAAGCGAATTAATAGCTACCTGACACTTCACGTACCCACCGAAATATAGCGTTTTAGTGATGTTTACGTGTGCAGTCGGACCGCGGCAGAACAAACCGAGTTTTCCGAAAGGAACAGCTGCAATCCGACTGTTCTATTCCCGATGTCGGTCACGTAGGTTTGATATCACGTATTAGGAACATATAAGCACAATGCGAATGCACGTCCTCGCTTCTCGATAAACCATTTGTCCCATTCTTCGCGGAAGTACATCCGACAAGAGGCGTCGACATTCGTCAAAGTGTCGTTAAGCAAGAAAACGTTTGTTAGAAGCGTGTCGTTCGAGTAAGTAACCGATGTAGGAAGCAGATTCACGATTTGTGGAAGTTCTATGCAAAAGCGGGAAACCCTGCCAGCAGAATGCAAATGATGATTTTCTATTATGATGATTTATTACGATGCCTAAAAAACGTACATTCTTATAAAACTGAAATTATAATAGTACTACATAAAAGAAAATAATTAAATAAGTGTCAGGTAATACATTGTAAGCTTCTTTTTTAAACTCACGTATAACTTCCATAAATCGAATTATCCTGTCACCTAATATTAAACATTGTTTGCGTTGCAATTTTATTAAAAACTAATAATGGGGAATGCATCCTTTCAAAAATAGAAGTTATACGCTTTTTTCAGCTTTGCCCTCGATACTGCGATATCTTTTTCTCCCTCGTCAATCTACCATATTTAGATCGCACCTTTTTTTACAATTACGTAAAAATAACCAATCACCATTATTTCCTACACGTACGTGTAATTCTGAGAGATGCAGCGAAAAATACGTTAAATTATACCCAAAGGAAGGATTTGCTATAGAAGAGATCCATTCGATATGGCCAGTGTGTTCCGACAAATAGCGTGTGCTGTACATACAGGTGGCTGTAAACACGTCGCCAGTTTACACGCGGCGATTGTCTGTGGCGGTCGCGCTAAAATGATGCGTGAAACAAATGGGTGGCAGCAATGTAACGAGTGCGACCTGGGTCGCGTCGCGCCAGTAAATTGCAACCACTTTAATTTCGCAGCTCCCTTCCTTGCGCCCTGCGTCCCGCGCGCCTCTTGTTATATTACTTACCCGGCGAAAAACATAAGAAGAAACCATGAGCCCGGCACGGCGTACACCAGTATCGCATCCTCCGCGTGCCGATCGCCAGCGATACGACATGGAATGCACGCGAGAATGAGCAGATTGCTGATCACGAATATCAACTTGGCCGGTTCGTGGCTCTGAAATGCAAATGCGCGCAGGCGGAACGTTAGCGCGGCCGCATGCACTCTTGCAACAACGTTTCAGGAACGTCCGCAAGGGAATCGATATTTTCGTGCAATTTCGATACCTCCGTATAACGACTGCGTCGTTACGACGACAGCGACGACGCACAGAGTGTAAATTTGCTCGATGCGTATACGGAAACACGCAGGAACAAAGTACTTCGATAATACGATTGTTGCTCTATCGCCTTTAAGATTATTAGATTTCAGTTTTATATTAATATAAAGATTTTCAAAAAATTGAAAGGTTTATTTATTTTATATAAAATAAATGAACCTCTTGTAAAAAATATAAGACAAAAAATATTGTATCACGTGTGCTTTTTTGAAGAGAAATTGATGTTACGTAATAGTTGTGATATTAACATATAGGGAACTAAATTTAGGCTTACATTTACACAAATAAAATATTTATGTACACATAGATTGGGCAAATTACACATTGTGCGACGCGACTTGTGTGGGCTATAGCGCGTGTTAACGTTTTTGAATCGTCGCAGTATTAATTACCCACAAATCGAAGCGGATACACGGACTCGCATTTAATAATGCAACGATACAGCTTACGTCCGATTGTATTGGATCAGAGCGACGTATGTGTACTATTGATCCAGCACAAGCAATAACCAACACGATATGTACATGTATATTCGCTCTTAATTGATAGATATGGATAGATAACCAATAGGCACGCTAATGCACGGATATTTTGTACATTTTTGCGAGAATTCTTGAGCCGAGAAGCACATGATATAAATTATATCGTACACGATATATATATTACAAAATGGATTTGGCATACAGCTATACCTAATTTCTTCTGAAATAGAAAATAGATTAAAATTGATAGAAAAGGAATTTTAATTGGAAGTTATACATAGCTCATAATTTGCTGGCAGGAAAGACTCCATCTTTTTACCGAAATATCACATCTACCAAAAATGCTTTCAACGCGATCAATCATTGCCAGCAGTGCTTTTCTTGAGATTTCAATTTTCTATCTGGCTATAATATGATATCGCGAGAAACAATTAAATAATTAAATAAAAACATATTAAATTATTATGTGACATTAATTATGTGACGCTGATTCATTATGAATACAATAAACAATAATTATCTTTTTATTTATGTAATTATCTTTAGCTACGATATATCGTTTCTGATTATACATGGATTACTAGCAGAAATTAGCAGAAAAGAAAAGACAGAAAGAGCCAATCGTTAGACCGCTACTCTTGTCGTTATACCGCTACACGTAATGCTTCGGTAATCACCGACCTATCCTTCTTTTATTCTTCGGGCTCATTAATGCGTGAAAAATTAGTACCACGAATGTATGTACAGCTTCCTTCGGCAGCCATAGGATATACCTAGGTGCATCCATAAATCCGTGATCCGTTACAGTTCACCAGCCTCAGGATTTGCGTAACTGCATGGCTACACTTAACCGGTATCGCCGTACCGAAATTGCACCGTTGAGTATCGGCATTCGCGAACCATCACGAAACAACGGAATATTTCGCGATTGAGAGAAATGACGAAGATGATGCAGCGGAGATGGGAAACAGGAGTGTTTTTGTAGCTTACTAAAGGATCCTAGATCTTACTCGTTATATAAAAAATTAATTATTTGGCAAAGCAATAATCCATTGAAATTAAACTTTTTTTTAGAGTTATGTTTATACTTCATTATAATTGCGCCTCAAATTTTCTGCAACTTTGTGCATAATAATCTGAAAGAAAATTATATTTCTGTATTTAATTAACTTTTTCAAAGTTATTCCATTTTTCTCGACAAAATCCTAGTTTGACAAATCACACTTTAAAATCTTAAATTATAACTCTTACATATCTTTATCTTATATTCTTTACTTAATAACGCGAAAATTAAATTTGTTGGTTCAGTATCTATCCATATCTTTGCGATTTAATCGGTTTTTCGAATTGTAAGTAAGCTACAAAATCCAGATCGCGATCTCGCGGGCTCAAACGGTAAAACGCTTCTGACGGCGAGGTCACCGCGGCGGAAAAAAATGTCCGAGCCTACCAGTTGCTTCAGGAACGACAGCGGACCGACGTTGATCATCTCGCCGCCCAGCTGCACCAGGATGTAATTCAGCACGCCCAGCACGGTGATGCACTCCGCCGCGGTGCGGACGGCGTCCGTTATTTCCTCGGGCCACTGCAGCAGCACGGCCTCCATGTCCGCGGGCCTGAAGTACACGGCTAAGGACAGCGAGGCCAGGTGAAACACCAAGATAATCAATCGCTTCAGGAACTGCAACTTTTCAGTGGAGAATAGATGTCGGCGTATGCACCTACGGAACTTTCCGCATCGATTGGCCGGAACATAAGAGCAAAGTTTTACGAGCGGTAATATAGGGGCGGACTCGCGAAAATATCGCCGATCCCAGGGCTAAGCTCAAGGGGGCTTGGATACCAGTCGAGCCCCTTGAGAAGATCGATTTCTCTCTCGCATATTTCAGATCGGTTAAGCGTTGTATCATCTGTTCTCAGTTTCTCAGTATCAAAAACGTAACTTATGGTCGATAGCCTCCTTATCTCATTACGTCAAATACAACGGAAATATAATTCTTCATTTTCATTGCATATCTAATATCGCGCGCTTGTTTATTCACAAATGACATCAGTTCCAAATATAGCAAAATTTTGCAGTTCGCGAACAGCAGCTCGCGCCACGGGATTATTACTCGCGTTATCGCGCCACGCTCGTATTATCGCGCGATAATCCAGACGCAACGTTTAACGTCTTTCGTTTTATCTCCAGCTTACGTTATCGCGCCACTTGTTTGTGAAGTGCAGTAATATAGCAGGCGTTGCGTTTTAACGGATAAAACATTCTAACGAACCGCTCCGAGATTGACTCCGGTACGATCCGATAATAGGAAAATCATAGCCAAACGGACACAGTAATACTACATATTGCGTCCACGTGCGGTCCGAGTGTGGCCGTGATTAGTGCCATAAATGGGACACGTTATGGACGCGGTGCAGTTATAATATGCGCGATACGCGCCTGTCTGCTGAAGCCTTCGGCGTACGTACGAAAGCTCGTTTGTGATGCGATCGTAATTGCAATCAACCCGCCCGTATAACTTCGATAGCCATCGTTTCGAAATCACTGAGCCACCATGGACCCGCGACAGACTGACTTGAAATAACCGGCGCAATTATACCGCCATCGCCGGAAGCCTCATCGACGTCACTCGACGATCGACCCGAGTGTTAATCGTTTCAAGTCACTCTAGAGAGAGAGAAAGAGAGAGAGAGAGAGGGAGAGAGAAATCGCATTCGACGTCGCGCTGGCAAACAACGCAACAATACAGACGCGCATCTGCATGCGAAACCGCGTAAAAAATTTGATTCTCCATTTTATCAATTTTGAACGAATGTCCGCGCGTCATTCTTCTTCTTCAAAAATTCACGTTTGCCAATCATTTAAATTGCTTTAATCGTTTAACTCTTTCTCAAGTCGTTTATCTCAAATAGCGGTTTTAAAAATACATGAAAATTTAGAAGTTTCAGAAACTCTCGTACTCGATAAAAACTATGTTTGATGATATTACCCGATCTTTCTTGTAAGTGACCTAAGTAGCTTTGCGAAGTAACATGTTATTTATCGGCAATTGTCCAGGTGGCTTATGTGTTGTCAACTACATAAAATATATAAGCGAAAAAGCATCGCAACGTGAGCTGCTCCTGCGATGTAAGCCGATCTTTCTCAAAGTGCTCGCGTAAAGATTTCCCAAAAATATGATCCGACGACAGAAACCTAAAATTGCCTCCTACCAGACAGAGATATCTTTGACTACATACCGATTGTATCATATATGAAAGATAGATTCGTTAACAAGTTTAGGATTGATTCGTTTTTATTTTACAGATCCGATTAAGAAATTACTTAAGGAAAGTGATGAGCTTTTAACAGAAAAAAAAATTCGAATCATTTTAAATAAACTCGATGTAAATGACTTTTTTATATTGTCTCAATATATTCTACATTATTTAAATGTATTGTTTAAATATTATCTAATGAAAAGACATCGTTTGAAAGTTGCTTGGGGAAAACATCCGAGAAATATACCATCTCATTAATCACCTAATTTTTAATATACTTCCTAATATAAACTATATAAAACACATTGTTATACAAACGAAATACAAAAAGCGTTAAAAATATAAAATTGAGGAACTAAAAGAAACAGCTTTCTTTTTGATGCTTTAAGTTATGGGGAAAAAAAGAAAAAAGATCTTTCTTTGTTCGATGTAAGGATCGGCTATACGGACACACAATACAAAGTCATAAACTCTGAATGACGCAGCCATTGTTTTATTAAAAAACAAAGCAAATTCTGAATATTATAATATTAAGTATAATTCTGCAATACTACGTTATTAATACTTTGATATTCATTGAAATATTTTTATTGTCAAATATATTAGATATTATTCAAGCTATTTTTGCGAGAGGCGATTATTTAGTATTCCGAAGCAGTATGCGAAAAAATTGTGTATTCAAAATAACAGTAAAAGATGCTTTAATAAAAGATGAGGTCAATGTGCGTGCCGTGCGATTCTATTGTTACGAAGAGGATCTCGCGTCTTCGTAGCAAAGTCAAGCATAAAGACGAAGGGACGGTGAAAAACGTCAAAATATAGTAACGTCTTATAATTCAGCGAGAAACGAGCGGGAACGCCATCACGTGGACGCACTTACTCGCGCGAAGGTCTTCCATTTTTCCTCAAGTAATCGCTGAATAATACCACCGTCCAGCATGTCCAAGTGCTCCTCCTTCGTACCATTCAGAATGATAAATAGCGCAGAGTTCCAGTCTGAAATAGAAATTCGGAGAGAGCCATTTGCGGTTAATGGAACATCGCTTTAGGGTTTGCGCCGCGATAATTATGGGTTTTGCATTAGTGAGCGTGCATATAGTGCGATGTATACATACCAGGTGCAGGTGCGAGAGCGGCCGTCTTTTCGGCATTCTCTTTTCCGCCGGCAGAGAAACATCCGGCACGAAAGATTTCCGCTGTATAAGAGACGGAAATTTTCCGTCGCCGCCATGTGTTGCCGCCGGCACCGTACCAGTCGAAGGATAAATCCGTGGCGCCATTAAAGTTTCATTCGAAAATGTTCACAATCGCCGGAAAATGGGTACGGCATTCCCCGAAAAACGCCGGACGTTTATATATATATCCGCTGGTACATCTCTCTCGGTGCGATCCACGGCAACAGGAACCGGACAGTTCCGTCGCCGGAGGTCGATGTTTAAATATTGGAATCACGATTACTGACTTTTAAACATTTTAGCACGATCGATATGGTACGCCTTTTCGCCCTGCCGAATCGCGTCGTGCAATATTAAGTGCAACGTTCATGTGCAGCGTTACGGAGAGAGACTCGGTTTGTGTATCGATCGTATGCATCTGTCGTCGCACACTTCGCCCGGCTTTGGCGCGATTGCTAAAGTAATTGGAACTTGGAGGATTGTATCCTCGGGAGTCCTTAATTACCGCTCGACACGGGCGAAGGTGTACTACGGTAGCTTGACCCGTCAAAAACATCATTTCCCGGATGGGAAGTGTCTAAAAGTGAGCGCCATTATTTTAGCTATTATTTCAACAGCTTGATATTCACGAATATTGACTTTATTCTTAAATAAAACCTTATAGAACGATGGAAGGAGAAAGATTTGAACAGATCTTAAGATAGAAGTCCAAGTTCCGATAACGAGTTTCGTGACTCGCTCGCTACTATATAGCAGACGTTACACTGATTGAGATTCTCAAATTGAAATCTTTCTCATTGAGATTGTACATTTATAATTCAAGGAGGTAATTCGGATTTCAGACAAGTCAATCAAGCGATAAAACGCTGTGCGCGGATCCGACGCTAATGTCGATGCCTCTCGATCATCCGGTTCTCAATTTTGCATGACGACCGCTGATCTCCCGGCTCCAAACCGGTTGGTATCCGCGGCGAAGTTACTAACGCGTGTCCGTTACCGCAGCACGTAATTATATCTGACTTTGGAGCATACAGAGCCGCGATAGTTTTCCCCGAGCTTCCTCCTAGTACAATCCTCGGCCACTATCTACTAACCTCGACCGGACATTGAACCGAGTTCAAATAACAAAGTACCACTTTGGGGGCTTTGTGTGTATCACGATCGGCAGTAATTATTTCGGAGGACCGGTCGTGAAGTTAATCAGAGAAAATACTTTTGAGGTAGATAAACTTACAATTAGAACTGTGACAGTATAATTTAAATTTACGTAGGCTATAACACAAACGAGACCTCTTTTCCAAATAATAAATGTAAAATATTTAAATTGGAAATAATTTATAAGTCGCGCTTAAGGGAGCTAAGTCTTTAATAACGCAAAGTCTTAAGCTTGTTTAACTTGTGTATATATATAAATCCGCCTTTGGCTCAAGGTAAAAGAAAAGTATTTGATTACTGAAAATAACCTTAAGAATAAATTTACTATCAGTATTGACTTTATCTGTATAAAATAATCCTTTGTTTGGCTCGTCTTTATGGGATTTACCATCTATGGTATCTTATTTTCTAAGGATCTCTGTTATTGTCGTCGCGATAAAGCCTGCGATGTGTGATTCTGTGCTGGATACTCTCGAAATAGACATCGGCACGCCTCTATATTTTTCTCGGGTCGAAAAGTCGATAGATTCTGCAATATCGAAATTAAATAATAGAAGAGAAGGAAGCTTAGTGACTCAGTGAGAACTCAACAGATAATTAAAATCGCGTGAGCGTCTACTGGGTGTTAAGTTTGCGAAGGTAATTTTTTTTAGCGAGGATTTTATTTATATTTCATGTTTGATAATACTGAGTACTAAATATATTACGAATTAAATTTCAAAAGTGCAAACCGATGTCAAAATCTTTGCATTTACCAGATTTTAAGTGAATATTTTAATAAAAATAAATTAAAAATTAATCAATTGCGAGATAAATAATGAAATTTTTTAATGCTAAATTCTAAAGTTATAAAAAGTTTTTTTTTTTTAATTGTAACGTATTTTAATGGAACACCCTGTATGCTACTGTTATACAATTCCGGACTTCTTGGTGCACATATGTGAGGTCTGTTGTATCACATTGCTCAGAAATATAAATTTTAACATACCCATTAAACGTAAGAGAAGAAAATTGTTTTGTTAACATAATTTTCTGCTCTTTTTTAAAGCATGACATTATCACAAATAATGTTATGATTTTTTATTTGAAGAAAATTATTACAAACCGATATTACATACAAATATGAAACTGAGATGTTTTTTATTCGAGATTTTTGCTATAATGTAACACAACGCGGTTGATGTAAATTTACCTAACCATTAAATATGAACTATTTCAACTAAAACTTTAAATTAACTTTACTTAATATTGAGCTTTATTAATAACTTAGCAATCGTGAAACTACACTCGTGTAACCATACTTCTCTTGAACTGCGGAAAATAATTTATTTATATTTTCTTATACATAGTTAGAAGATTTTCTTTACTTCTAGATATTTTCCCAATATTCTCACAGAATATGAATTTTATATCAATATACTTTAAATTTTTTAAACAATTTTCAAGTAATATATAATGCAGAAAATTTTGATATATAAACTTAAATGATATATATTTTTCTTTCCGTATGTACGCATGAGGCAAATTTTATATCTCGGGTTGTTTCAAACTCGAAAGCTATACCGTAGTCCTGTTACGTAATGCCGCTTACGTGCGAAGGAAAGTCTGAAATAAGAGCTTGTGCAACGTGAAAGATGGCAAGCGTCTTAACGATCGCGCGTCGTCAGAAATCTGTTCCCGGTCAAGAATACCGTAAGCGGTTCAGTGTAGCACCGTGGTGATTACACGTGTCGGATACTTTCATCGTCGCGATACGATTTCTCGCAGGCTAATATTTTCACGTTTAAAAGTATATAAGTACAACACAAAAATGCCTCACTTTCTTCCCCCTTCCCCGCTCTCTTTCTCTTTCTCTCTTTCTCTATCTGAACGAAGCATAAACTGCCTGTAATATAAACATTCCATAATTTTTATTTCAAAACTTTTTCTGACCTGGCATTCACACGCCGCGCTTATACTTTTACATATCTGTGTTGTTAACAGAATTAATTTTTAATTAACCCGCGGATAGTAGCGTCGCGAAAAATGACAGCGTTGATTGCGCGCGGGTTGTCGCGGAGTTGCAGCGTAGTCAGTTTCTAGCGCGGATACGATACCGGAAGTTGCGAAAATAATATTTTACGCGAGCATCACGCGTTCACGGCGCGGCCCTCGGATTAAAACGGGAAAAAACGTCGGCAGGACCGAGACGAGGGGAGGAATGGCTTTTCTGCTGAAAGCTCGACCTTTGACCGCCGTCACCGAGGCTCTTTTGGCCAACCGCCACCACCCTCACTTTTCGATTCCGCTTTCTCTCTCTCTCCCTCTCTTTCGCTCTTTCACTCTAAGCCTTGGTTTGGAGTAATTAAGCGTGCCCGTATAGGAGAGACGTACCGAAAGTTCGGCTCACCTCGCTATAGCACTGTCCTCTCGCCACTGTGGTTACTTTTCTCCATCCGGGCGCCCCCGTCGATGCGACGTCGTCGCCACCCTTTGCAAAATCGGGCGACGCTCGTGCCCCGGTGGAGACGCCCATGCTACGAGGGGGGTAGATAGGTGGGTTAGGGCGGCGGCCAGGAAGGATCGAAGGGATAATGGATTCCGAAACTAAATGAAACGCAAGCTCCCGACGCCGCATCGCGCCGCGCCGCGTCGCGTCGCGTCGGGTCCGCGGCTAATCTCGAAACTTCGTTAAATGCCCGTAATTGCATCCTGCTACGACCCACCACGCTTCCAGGCATCCAGCGCGTCGCGCTTCGCGGTATACTTCTACTCGCGAACAACTCAGGGAAAACCTGAGGGCAGGTAACGACGACGCGAGACGCATCCATTTCTCGGCGGCGCTTTCCGTGCTCGATCGCGAACTTCGATACAATTTCACGCAAGTTCGACTGACGGCCCTCTTAAAATGCGAACGGCAGCACGCGAAACTTTCTCCTATCCTCCCCTGTTCCCTGCGGTTCTTTGTTGGGAAATTTTGGTGACGTGACAAACGCGAAGGTAAAATCGAATTGCATCACCTCCCTGGACGGGATGCTCCTATGGGGATATCACTATGGCTCACATTCGAATGCGGACAAGCATTCGCTGACAATCTTTTATAGTATTCCAAAAAGATCAGTTACTTCGTCAAATCGAATCAATTTGAGATCTGCGTCGTAAACTTTAGGATCGTACTCGTGTAGTAAAATTCGGTATAATATTTCAAGTTTCGTGCGAGATCTTCCTCTCTCAAATTGCTTTTAGATTGTCGGTATTGTCGTTGATATACCAATTAATTGAATAAAATAAATTTATATCCGCGGCAATCAAATCGGAAACATATTAATAACGCGGAAATCTATCTGTAAAACTCGCTGCATACATAAAATTAAATGCACCGTGTATAAACCATCGACTTCAAATTACATCGCTGCAGTTTGCATCGCGCTTCCTAGAACGATTTCATTTATCTCGCTGAATTAATTAAATGAGAAATCGACTTCGATTCTAAATTACCGTCAAAGCAGGAAAATATCGACGCGATAACGATGGTAAGAGCGGCGGCGATAACGAGCCAATATCAGCTAGTTTTTACCGGAACGTGTTATTCGCATGTCGGGCGAAGTTGTTGGCAGTATGGTTTACTATCCGCCTGCGTCCTATGTTCGACGTAGGAAAACTTTGTGAAATTTCTTTTTTTCTCTCCGGAAACTTTTCAACCCGATTTTGTCCTCGATTTTGTCCTTGTATCCAATTTTACGAGAGAAGATAGTCCCTTCTTGTTCTCGCTATATTGGTTCTCTCTTTCTCTCTGTCTCTCTCTGTCTCCTTTCTCTTCTCTTGTCATCAACACTTGCAACACTGTCGCAATTTTTGCTTTATTGCCACCTTCTTTTTGTCGGGACGCTTTACACGGGGTTAGAAGCCGTGAGAACAATTTTACATAAACTGCGCATATGATGCACGAAAAAATTCAACGCAGAATAATTTAAGAATATTTCAAAGACGTTCCCCAAAACACACCTTATTTTTGAGGTGTGTTATAACATTTGAGATTTAAAAAAAGCAAGAATAAGATAGTGTAGAGTAAAATTAAAGTACTAACTTATATCTGAGAGCAAAGTCGCCTTTACAAAGTACAATATGCGCAAACAAATCGAAAAACGCATGAATCATAAATAACAGAAATAATAGCAAAAGTAAAATAAATTGCTAAACAACACACCGCTGAAAGTACGTTGAAACTAGTAACCAAAGGAAAATTGCATAAATCTAAAAATATTTCGCGCGGATATTTCTTTCAATAAACAATGCTATGTCGTGTGCAGAAGAAAGATTTGATTACCACTCCTCTTTAATTAGAGCAAATCGTAACTTTTGAATGGTAAAAAGATAGAGTGAGAGAGAGAGAAAGGGAGAGGTAGCTATAGGGGGGGGGGGGGCAAAAAAGAACAACGAGACTCTCTCTCCCGCGCTGCAGTGTCGCTACGGTGCTACTATTTAGGAACATCTCGGCCTTGACTTGTCGCAATTAACTCGGGAACATGCGACAAAGTGAGGGCCCACTTGAAGATGCACGATTCAGTGGACCGTGAATAACGATTCTCGTAGAACCGGATCGGCGTAATTCGATTAGCTTTACGACGTACTTGTTCTGCCGTCGGGTAGCAGCGTGTCGAGGGCATTGAGAGGGTACGCCGAGCAAGTGATATTACTGTAACGCCAGAACTCCCGCGCGGACAGCTCCAGCATCTCACGGAAGACCTCGGCACGCCCCAGCTGGCAGGCGAGTGTCAACGGGGTCAGGCCTGCGGCATTCGCGATTCCGTTGCGAGCAGGAAGCTTCGGATGTCGCAATGCGTAGCCGAACATGTCCTACGTCAAATAACAGTTCTCTCTATGCGAGCTGTTTTGGAACAGTGAACTATGTTGGCAGAAATGTCAATATCCGTGTTTTACTTCGAAATAAAAATCGTTGGGAGAGTATAAACGAAATTAGAAAAAATATAAATCATCACATTTATTAAAAGAGCTTGAAAATAATTGAAGATAACGCAGTAATAAAATATATATATATATATATATATATTTAAAAATACTTTTACAATATATAGCATTTGCTTAATTGAAATTATAGAGAGAACAAAATTTAAAAACAAAAACGCGAAAGATAACATCGATAAATCGTCAGATTTCTGAAGTCTAGTTTTTACGTCTATACGTTTACGTCAATACGCACCAATTTATCGCAAACCACGACCATGTGTAAAATCATATTTCCAAAAGAATCTTGCTCGTCGGGATCCGCGCCGGAATCAAGTAGCAGGTTGTAGACGCTCTCGTTAGCGCAGCAGGCGGCCCAGGCGAGCGGGTACTCTCCCAGATACGCGAGACCTTCGTAATCGGTATTTCTAGCGGGATTCATCCTTTGTTGATCGCGCGGTAGAAAGAAGCTGCCAATGGCTCGCTGCGAGATAATTGCACCCGCCTCGACCAGCTCTTGCACGAGCTCATTGTTGTTGTAGGCGATCGCTAGATGAAGGGCGCTCGCGCCGAGGTACTCTTCTCCCTCAACGACGTCAATGGCCAGTCGCGGGAAACACTTGAGCAGGATGCGCGCTATTCTAGTGTGCATCCGCGTGTCACATATGATGAGAACGTGCAACAAGGTCTCGCCCAGCGAGCCCCTGTACTGCATCTGCCAGCAGGCCTCGTGATCATTCCACTGCGCCAGCGGGTCGAAGCGCGATAGGGAAGCCTCGATCGGCAGCACGACCTGCTCGAGGTCGCGAAACTTCCAACGTAGATACTCGGCGCGATTGATTGTCTGACCTTTACCGTCCGTGTACATCAGGATACCGAATTGCTCGCGCATCAGCTTCTCCACCTCCGGCTGACCGCCCTGATTGTACGCCTCGATCAGCTCGCCGCCCTTCTTGTAGTTGGCCAGTCGATACAATAAGCATTGATCCTCGTTGCTCGCCTGGCTGATCACGCGGTCGAGGATCGAACCGGCGTTGACCTGGCTACCGCGACCAACGCGGCACGAGCAAACACCACCCATTCAGACATATCCCTTCGCTGTCGGTCGGGAAAAGCACCGAAAGCTTCGCACTATCGCACCCACTATTCACCAAGCTCGATCTTTCCCGGTTATTCGTCAGCTCTTATCAGCCGACGTCGCTCGAACGGAATCCCTCTCGAGTGTCTCCAGACGTTCTCAAGGTCGAGCAGCGCGCCATTTCCGTCGCGATAAAACGAAAAACCACTTCGCTGTACGGCTATTCGCGGCCGACTCCATTGATGTAACACTCGAGATTCTCATACCCCCGACGAGAGGGTGGCACGGGTAAAGAGAGACAGAGAGAGTGCTGGTATTCGCGCTATAGCAACCAAACAGATCCATAAGCGGTACCTGGTGCGGACGGGCACGACAGGGTCACCACTGCCACGCTGCCGCGAAAATTGGGAGCGTTTTTACGGAAATAAATTTATCAAAGGCGCGTTGCTGGAAGGTGAACGCGTGAAACGTCGATGATTTAGAGCGCGTCGTTTAACGAACTATTTTTAAGGCATAATGTCAGCCGATCCGATTTCTTGATCGCACAATATTCGGCAGAGTGGCGAAGACCCTGACTTACTGGTAACCCGCACGTCGATCGCTCGACCTTAGCACACTTTCCAGCAGCTGCATACATGCGCAAATGTTTCTCAAGACCGGCTGCAAGGACGAGTGCACCATCGCGTGAAAATTAGGATATGAAAGAAAAAGTACTGAGATAAATATATTCGAAAAATACCATTACGATTATCCGCTACGACAAAAATTAGATTTACCACGGTGAAATGGAGTATAACTAGATAAATGGATGATATTAGCAACTTGAACTGAACGTGTTATATTCTGTTTTTATTAATTTAATCAGCGTAAAAATATTAATTGCATTTTTTTCATCGTTTCGTATGCAGCCGCTCGCGCCGGGACCTGGTTTCGCGCTTCATTACGTCCATATTTACGACGGGAATGTTGAAATCAATTTCCCATCCCCCAAGTCCGAATAAAACAGTTACGCGCGACGTATATCTCTGTTTGAAGTGCATTCGTATTTAACTGAAACGCAGCGAACATTCCATCGCCATCGAATTGGAACACTGCAATAATACGTATATTGTTGCGTTGTGTGTACTGGCGTCTAGAATTAGTGTCACGTCGATGTCGCACAAAATACTAAGCCATCGAGAGATTGCGGGATCTCAAGCTTAAACGGATACGAACGCGCGCGCTATTGACTTAGGCGAGAAGATTCGTTATTTTTAAGGACAAATTATCTCTTTTATTCGTTCGCGAGAAATCAAGCGATCTCCCATAACGGATAACGAGGCACGACTTTCTATACGGCATGTATTTCATCGTCGCGCGGACAAATCGCCGTTGTCCTCGTTTGGTGAATGGTATAGTCAATGTATTATACAGCACGGTCACGCTATTGTAAATTGATGCCTCGTCATCCTCCGGATAACTGCGAAAAAAAAAACACATATTTTCAATTCGACGTTTCACTGACAAGCGCCGCCGGATGGATCGTATCGACGTGTGTGGTGTAACAGCGAACGGATGCGGAACTGCAGATGGTATGTATTATAATCTGTCACACGAATATCTCATTCATATGCAGAAGAAGTAAGTGCTTAAGTGGACACTTTGCCAGCGCAGACATTTAACGTTCTCGCAATTGGAGAACCCGGGCAAGTACCTGAATGCGGTTGCAAAACTCTTGCGAAAGTTTAGTTAATCTTGAGAATAAATTATTAAATTTCGCGCGCACACACACATACACACTTCCCTAATGTATCAGGGTATGATATTTAGCCGAAACAGTACAATTGGACGCAGTTTCTGCAATGCGGGACTGACTCCAAAACCTAAGCTTTTCCGCTAAAGCAAATTTCGCGAAACATTAGATATATAAAATTCTGCGCCAACGTTATCTCAAATGACCGACTTATAATCCTTCTCAAATACAATTCCATGTTATATGCGTTTTTAGAAAGCTTTCCTGTTCATGATCACTTTGCAATACAAAACTAAAAATGGCAAAAAAACACGAAGATGGCGCTTGGTTTTTTAATTATTCAATAATTACATCCAATTAATCGGAATTGTCAAACTAGTTTACAAATCGGAAACTTTAACGCTACGACAATGGAAATATTTTGTAGAACGTTGCAAATAACCGTTTTTCTGATATTTTCGGTGCTTTTTATTATTATTTTATCTTTAGATAAACGCTATCGTTTATTCTTCGCTGTCGCTTTTATTCCAAACATTTGTTAACCTAAAAAACATTTTTTTTCCCCCATTATACCGACGAAATGTGCGTAACTGGTTTTCGGATTAAAATATTTTTGAAAATATTGTTAAACCATGCGCTTTCATTCACCAGCCCTTTCAATTAATACATTGTTTATGCAATTCGATATGCAAACTCACTTTTTTTCCGTTCGTTGCGGAGCGACCGCAACAATACCGTGAGTTTGCCCAACGTGATAAACTTCCAAATTTACACAGGCGCGGTAGAATCTAGGGAAAGAGATAACGTTTGCTGGTATCTGACGCCGTAATATATACAATAAAATGTATTCCCGCAAACTGTCACGCGTTTGACAAACGCGAGAGACTCCGTAATATATTCAATATCTATATATATACAAATATAAATGAGAGGATTATCGTCAAATGTCGGTTTGAATTGACGCGAAGTTACCGCCGCGTAATTTATTCGCGAGCCACGCACATATTCGAATCGGATTATAGTTCTTTTATGAATTAAGAAAATAATTAATTTTTCCACGACGTAAATATCGTATGCAAATTCGACAAAACACTTTATATCGCTAGCTTAAAAAAAAAAGAAGAACGCATAAACCATGGCCGACGAGAACTATAATCTTACTGGACGCGTCATCCTCGTTATCTGTACATACACGACGGAGGGAAATGCACCTATATATGTGTACGGACGAGGCAATTACGATATTTCTAGCACGAATGACTCAACATCTGCGTCGCACGTCGATCTCACCGGTACCAGTCTTGACGGGGACGCTTATTTGTCACTGATTCATTCATGCCAGAGCTTCCTCCCTCCTCCCGGAAAGCTAATATGGTTTTAAGATCAAAATATGATCAGAGATAATATTATGAGGTTTTACACCGTTTAAATATGACTTGCGAACGTGTCATCGAGATAATATATCTCGTCGAGAATATATTTCATTCGATTGATAATATAATTAATAATTTTATTCTTAATTTTGTTACAAAAATTACTTTTACATTATTGTGAGTCTCGGAGTATATTTATATATGTATATATTTTTCACATTTTTCTTATATTTCTTAACGATGATCTATTGTCGCATTACTTTCTGTACTTTGAACAAGAACTTTTGTATACGATGCTAGTTACAGTAGTTACCCTTAATCGACTCGGTCTCGAGCTTTTCAAAGGGGAATTACTAAAGTTTAATCGCAAACTGCTTGCGCTTAACGAGCTAATGCGTTTGTCAAATTGCAGACATATAGCAGATTGAGACAGAAAAATTCCCATTATTACCTTACCTTGTCAAAACAGTTATCATTTTGCAAGAATGTGACGGCGACAGCTTGTGCATAGCACTTGTATAGCACTGTTTTATGCGCAGAGAAACAAAATAATTTCAAATTATGAGGTGGTCGCATTAGTGTATTTTACAGATATTTTATATACTATGCAATGAAGGATTTTGCTCACCTTATTTTCGTGCTGCGAATTGTAATTCTTACAAATACAATGTTCTTATCTCTTAAGGCCGATAGACAAGACATAACTGTATTTATCGCAGTAAATTACGTGTCGCTATTTATTGGAGTTTTTGCAAGGGAGTCTTCTAGCTATTTTTAGCTAAATAATCATTTACATTATATAAACGGATCGACGACGCAATAAGACTAGCGAACATTCCCATTTAAATTTCAAAATCAAGGTGCAGCCTCGAAAGTAAAATAAAAGCACGTTGATATATCCCCGGCAGTACGATTGAGATATCCATATGATACATTGCAAATAGCGAGCATAACTATTTTTTTTAGCTGCCTGCGGGGATTCTTGTCGCATTTATAAAAAGACAACATGGGGAAGCATGAATAATTAATGAAAATGTTTATATCAGCATATAAAGATACGGATTACAATTAGAAACTAACAATAAGTCAAAAAGAAGAAAAAAGTAAATAAAAAGATATCATAAAACTTTATTATGACATTCTAATTTATGTATAATTGTCTTCTTCATGAAAATTGCCCAAGGCTGTATTTTAATGAGGGCATACGAGCAGCGAATAAACGTACAATAACGATATCTCCGTATCGTTAACGATATTTGTCGTTACATTAAATTATTGAGGAAAATACGATAATTATACAACAGTCAGTTAATTACAATGCAATATGTCCCTACATGGTATTTTTCGGATAATCAGGAATTATAGATCAGTTTTTTGTGTCCAATCCACGCGATGTCTTCTTTATAATTAAAACACCCGACAAACGTCGTTAACGCGATGCGGGCAAGTCTTTATGGAGTTCGGCGCTCGATATAGGAAATGGAATGCGGAATTTAAATTATGCACGCTGCGTCTCCCGACGCGCCGTTAAATACATTTAGCCGATTGCTCGCGCACTTTACAGTGGCAAGAGTCCACGACGACGAGAGCAGTCGCCTTCGGCTTGCTCGTGGCCATTATACCGGCTCTTCCGCATCATAAATTATAGCGGCTGGTACGCTCGGGCCGGAAGGATCGCAGGAAGCGAGCACGAAGCCGAAAACAACAGCGTGATCCACATTGCAATCGACCCGTGAAATGCATTTTCGCGAAATTACCAGCGGCCTGTGAATGAACACGGCGCGGTGCGGCGCGCGACGCGACCGATTCGAAAATTCGTCCAAAATCCCGGCTACATCGGACATACGCAATTACTTTTAATCAAACTGTCTGTTGTTTGCAGGCCGCCGTGTGTCGCTGCGGTCACTGAACGCACGACTTAACGGCATTCGACCCGGGCCCAAGCTCTCTCTCTTTCTCTTTATATATATACATATCTCTCTCTTTTTCTCTCTTGTTATTAACCCGCGCATTTGTCCGTTTGTGACTAATCGCATCGACGAACAATAGCTGACGCAGTTATGCCATGAGCAAGGACTCATTTTATTCTGATGACGCGTGCAAAAAGGCTGCGGTTAAAAAATTGTTTCTTACGATAGGTAAGATGAGGCGCATCATGAGATAAAGACTGCTTTAAGAGTCGCTTCCCAAGAAATCTGAATCAAAAGAAAACAAAGCAATTGTTTCAGATTGCTCGACTGATCAAAGGTTTATTATTGCTTGATGTTAATTCACATTTAGATAATATGCTTAAGACTCAGTTACTCGAATACTCTTTTCCTCGAAGGAATGGAAATTATTCGACGTATGGTGAAATGAAATTTCGAACTCATTGTCAGCTGAATTTTTAATTGAATTAATGTAATTGAAATTATAATTATAATTTTATATAATTTAATTTATCCGAGACAGCGATTTCGATGAATCTATTTGATATGTTTATTGCAGCTTTAGCTTCAGTTTCAGCTGTTAACTCAGCGTTAGACGATATCTTTCAGGTAGCAGCTATCACAATGATATGTTACGGTAGCCGGAAATACCTAGAGCGATAATAGGTGCAAGGTTAAATTCATACGCGGTAGAGAGACGACGAAACGGACGTCGCATAATGCCACATTTATCTATTACAATGAATCGCCCGTGTCTATTTTTGCTACGATTTTGCGCAGAGCTCACAGTATGAGTCGCGTGCGATGGAAAATCTATGAAAGTAACGAAGCGAGGAGTGCGTGTTCGTAGCTTATACCTTATTCGAGATGATGAAAAAAAATATATGAATTACACGATTCCAACTATTCTTAGAAAACGGCATGGTTACATAAATATACAGTCCTGACGTAACCGATCACAAGGTCCGATCGCGTATTTAATAACAGGGTGTTTCACCGCGCAATTACTGCTTTTATCAACATGTAACGGCGAAATTTATAGGTATAGCTTTTACGAATAATACTGAAACGCCGCACTGCAAAGACATAATTTTTATTCCGAACATATTTCACCTTAATTTACTCTGTTAACTTTATACTAAACGCAAATATTCTCTCGAGTACCCTTTTAATACAGGTCTTTGTAGAAGCTTGACATCTTTGCATTTTCATGTCTCCAAGTAATTTTAAAAGATTATAAACAGATTATAGTCTCTTCGCGAATGCGTCAATTTAGTCTAGACGCTAGAATTTTGTGCGGTAACAATTTATTGGAAGTAATCTGTTACGTCTTCGCGGTTGTAAAAGTAGCTCGTGTCTCAGGGTTAAGCATCTTGTCAGGCAAGTCTCGTCTGGTTCCGAAGTTTCTCGGCGGTTCGTGTAACAGACTTCTTACGCGAAAGCGCGCAAGCATGGCAACCGGTACACCGATGCGTGCGTAAGGCGGCCCGCATGTACACACAAGCTTGTTGTGAGACGCACGATAATTATCGTGTTCCGCTGCGTTAGTTCGCCCGCTACACCGCTGCACCGCTGCGGTTTCTGCAATAATAATAATAATAACCCGCATTACAATGCACACACACACACACACACGAGAGCATATACACGCACGATCGCTTACGTACACACTCGCGTACGCATATCACCCTCGCTTACGCCACGTGCGTACGATAAGGATCCTCCTTGCGAGGCGAGCCACCGTCTCCTCTGTGACCCGTTTTCATCAAGATTGCAAAATTTCTCAACGTCTCTCTCAGCCTAAAACTGAAACTGTTATTCGCGCCATTTGTCTTCGCGTTTTTTTCTCGGAAGGTCTCGTGAGTAATGGTTTTCGAACTAATTGCAAGTCGACGACAGGCGCGATAACGTTCGCGGTGTTTACTCGGAACAAGAATATTACTCACGACGTGTTATGGACTTAGTCTGGCACTCGAATAATTATCAATACACGCGCGATTGTTCGTCGACTTGTAGAATCGCTGTAAAAACCGTAGACACGATTGTCGGCGCACATTATACTTGATCCGATAACTACGTAGAATTATAGAGATTGCTGATACCAGGAAAAGCCGCGACGTGACTCAAAATCGCGCGCCGCGCTTCGCTCGCGATCACGTGACCCCGCGCCACGTGACGACCGATTCGGCGCTCATTGGCGCGTCAGCGATCGGGGGATCGCATATAGCCGTGGCGCGGGCAAAAGCCGCGGGGCAAAGCGTCGGTGTTTTCCACGAGCCGGTCTGGCAAGTAACCTTGATCCTTTCGCGAGTCGTCGTACGTGACAGCCGTCCGTTCGGGTGGACCGTTTTAGTGTCGATCGAGGCATCGTCGAGGTAGCAGGCGGTCCCTGGTCAGTTTCTCGAGTTGCCGACGTTCCCTGTGTGCGACAGGATGAAAACGTTCGTCTACGTTCTTCTCGTTGCGGCGTGCTTCGTCGCGTGCGCACGCGGATTCCCAAGTGAGTGCGACATTCTTTTTTCAAATTAGATTTTGAATTTTCTTTTTTTTTTTTTTTTTTTACTTGCGCGCACGTCTCGAATAACTGTATCACGGATATAAAGATCGAATTTCCGCGACGAGCTGTCGTGGAGATTTTCAAGCTTACGCGCTACGTCGCGACGTCAGCGTTTATTGTATTCAAAATACGTTATAAAATTCCTATTAACTTTCCGATGTCTAAATCAGTTTTTATCCTGGTGTCGATTGTAGTGAACGTGATTATATTCCTTAATTAAATTCTGGTTTCAAGAGTTCTTGCAAGAAAATCGTTCTGTATTATTCTTCTTAGCGCCAAGTATTTTCTCGTTTAATAATCACTCGTCAATTGAATCTAAATTAAGACAACTGTTCATGATTGCAATTTAATTTCGTAATTGCGATTTTTTAAGTAAGTAGCGTTTGACATAATTATCCGTTATTTTCGTCAACGTATATAATATTTTATGGAATAATATAATTATATTCCGATCTCTCTCTTAATTTGGAATTGCCGTTTAACTATTATTTAAAATTGTCGTTCATATAAGCTTCTTAAGATAGTTCATTTATAACTATAGAACCGGATTGTTGAAGTCGGTTAATGGAATATTCCATTGTGCTATAATCGGTTCTTTCAATTTCAAAATGTGCAGATATGCGACAAAATGGTATGTTAAATCAATAAAAGTCGATGTGGTAAAACCACATTCAAATTAATGTCGGATAGCGTATTAATAGTGCATCTACAAGCTCTTTGTTGGTGGATCGAATAAGTAAATATTTCAGTTAGCTTACAGATTCAGATCGCAAAAAAAATATTTATTATATTTAACTTCTTGTTTTAAATAACCAAAATTATATTTAACTTCTTGTCCTTTTTAAATAACCAAATATAAGTGCACTATGATATATGTACTATATAATGGATGTCCCATTCACAATTGTCATCTGCCAATTTGTCTCAATTTTCTTTCTATATATATATAAAAATTTTCCATTTTGTAACGAAGACGTAAAGTTTAACAATTATTCTATATAAGTGAAGTGCTCTTTATCAAAAAAAGGATGCTCGATGAAGTATTGATGGTAAAAGGATGGGACATCCATTAAAATTCACCCTGTATATGTCGAGCAAACTCAAAGCTAAATAATTTGCTCGTAGTTTAAACATTTGACGAACAAATTATTGAATCTTCCGGTGAAACAGAGGGATAGATAGATAAAGAAAGCTCGAATCTTCACCATCCTAGGTCTTAATTACGATCGTAATTGTAATAAAACGCAATCTACATTTTCACGCCTATATTCTATGCACTCGTCGAAGCACCGACATTTACCGCGGCTCCGTTTGTCGCGTTAAACGATTCTTCGATATTATTTTCGGTTCGCGACATTTATGCGTCGTTATAAGGCAAGACGAGTGCTCCCGACCGGCGAATATCGCGATTGAATGTCAGGTCACGAAGAAATCGTGGAAGCAGATAGCACGCTCGAACTACTTAAGGCCGTTGTTTACTCGATTACAACTCGATATGAAATTCACTTCCAGCCATAGACTTTGCTAATTAGCATCGGACCCGATTTTGCGAGACGGGAACGGCAGAAAGCTCGTTTAATTGGAGCTGCTACGTCCCCAAGATAATTGTCCGAGCGAGTTCCCGTCGAACTCCAATTTATTCCTCTTGATTTTAATGTAACTTTATCTCTCAGGCCGACATTTGTGTGTCTCGACCGTTTTCAACCGTGCGGAAATCTTTACAAAAATAAGTCGACTTGGCTTTTCCGGCAAATTGCGAATTACAATTTCGTCGCTAATTTATCAAGACTCTTTTCTATATCGGAATTGAAAGTTCAATTATACTTTGCGTTATATTCATAAAACAGTTTAACATACAACTCGTAAAACGTTTTTACTTGTAAAACGGTTTGATTAGTAAATATAATAATTTTGAATGTAATAACTGTTCGAGTATCGAATATAATGTTCCTTTAAATTCCTTTAAAATAAATGAGACACATTTTAATTATTTAAACGAATATTATTTATTATTTATGACATTATTTTTTTATAATTTTTTATATAATTTTTGTATAATATTAATAATGTAACGTTGAACTTTCATTTCGGCTTTGTGCAGTGCATTTTGGAATGTGAATACGTTCGTTTCCTCATCTGTTTAAAAATATCGTTTATGATTTTTACGACGCAAGCAGCCCTGCGTCTAAAACAGATTAACGAGTTTGCAGTCGAATAATTGTACATGCATAAATGCATGCCGCATTATTGCGGAGAGCAACATTTGTAAAACAGTCTCGGAACTTTGTGCATATTCGTTGAAGCACCAAATGATACGAATATTTTAACCTGCAGTGCCATCGTGACGCGCCACGTGTATTACGGTATACGTTCTGAATAACTTCGAGCGGTGAAACAACGATCAAAGCTTTCAGATTGTTAATTGTTATTGCAAAAGATACCGGGAGAAATACGCGGCGGGACGATAGTCGAGCCTCAGGGGAGAAGTTTCGTAATTATTGAATCATTAGTGGCCCGTTCGGCAGTGGCAGGCGCGTACAACCATACGATTAAATTTCTTTCGCCATGGGTGAGCGCGTTACGCGTCCGTTGTTACTTCGGTGAGGAGTACGACGCCTCCGGCGATGTGTTTCTCCTAACGTGATGCACCTGCCAGTTTCCATGCCGCGAAATTTCGCCGTTACAACGCGGTCTCCGCAGGAGAGAGAACGTCTACTCTCATTACGCTCGCTGACAGCCGGGTGACAGCCGGATAATAATGTAATTTTTGAGACTTCCCCGGGACGGCGGCGACGGCGGCGACTTGCCAACAAGTTACGAAAATCGAGTTTCGGCGAGTTTCGATCGCGGTGAGCTTCGCTTCGTTCGCCTCGCGCCCGGATTGGCAGATAGGTGGCGGTTTGTAAGCATCAAACAGCGCGAGTCCTGTCACGGCGGGGTATAAGCAGATTGCGCTTAATCCTATTAAGAACACATAATCGTCACTGCTGGGTAATCGCACGTCGCTTCCAAGACGAGAGAGGCTGCGTAATCACCTGCAATCGTAAATCTCTTTTGTGCAACAAACATGACGTTTAGTGCCGCAGAGCGGCGTGCTCTCTGCTCCGCTCGCTGCTCTGCGGTTTATCTGCGCGAGTAATTGTACTTTATGCAAAAATCGATACTATATAATAATTTTCTATAGCGATAACAGTCGGATTTGCGAACCGTTCCATCGGGCATATGTGTGCAGACGTATGAAGGGAGATACGCTTGTTAACGATCAATTGTGTTTGTTACTCGATTTCTATATTTCAAATTACATAAGATATATCGGCACGATTTACAGATGCCACGTATATGATTTCATAAACTTCAGAATATAAAGTTACATACGCGTTTACTTTTTCGACCAGACAGTCAATGTTCAATTTTACTCAACGTTATCGAAATTAGCTTTCGTAACACTGATACTGGTGTACCAGCAGTATGTATTTATCTCATTACGCCAATCGCGGTCGTATTAATAAGTATTTTTCGTTTCATTCAATACACCAGCGCGAGTCATCATCGTGTATCATGCACGCGAGTAAATTCACATTCGCGTAAAAATGTGTGTCTTATGTGTCGCGTAAATCACTCAATTCGCTCGACGCCAATTACAGCGGGAAAAAAATCGTGACTAATTACACCTCGCCTCGTTTGGTCTCCGAGTAGTTGATTCAGTCGTCGTCGCCTGTCTATTGCACAATCCGGTAATGCCATTCCTTCTTCCTATGTTCCGCATCGCGTTCGACGAGCCTCCTGTCGCCGGCCTTCCCTTTCACCCGCCCGCTTCACACGTGCAATCGCACCGGTGCACGTGTACGTATTATATTGCCCGCGCGCGGTACAATGCGGATGCGTGACGTACACGATAGCGCAGCACGATTGCATGGGCAAAGAGCAATAATGTATACCTCTGGTCGGATACTTTTATGCCCCTCCGTTTTTTACCATTAAGAAATTCTCTTACCTCGATCTCACATAATTTTTACAGTGGACGACAACGCCAACACGCATCACCTACGGCTGTATCGTATTCATGAATTTATAATGATAAGAACGATATATCTATATAATTTAAGCATTCCTCTTCTCGTTTCTTTCAATGAAGAAAGAAGGAGAAGAAGAACGCTTCAAAGCATTTGTAGCGTCAAATGGACCGAATGTACATTTATCTGTGATATTTCCCTTGGAAAAATTCAAAAAGAACGACGAAAGACATTTCTACCAGTCATCATTATTTTTCTCGCCTCGCTGTACACCTCGCGCGACTCCGTACGTGGAGTGTCCTTGCGGCTTAGTTCGTTGTGCACCTCCGTATCTGGAGGCGAAGTGCTGCCGCGGATTATGACCAACTCATATTATTTTCCTGTCGCGAACAGCCTGACCCCGTTGACGTAGTGTTGGGCTTGCCTTGAGTGGCAGTGGCACCGCGGAATATGCCTCCATTAAGTATGCAGCCTGCGTCCCCGCCGTCGCCTTACAGCCATTTAAATGAAAAAAGGCAGTACGCCGCGAACTTTTTGTCGGCGCATCTTTTTTTTTATTTTGTTTCTCCCGTCTCTCCGACTATAGTCCTGAGGTCAATATCTTGACTGCGATTCTGCGCAATTAACTGCATAGAGCAAAACCTATCTTGTAAACACGTGATCCGACAGTTACGAGCGATGATTAATCTGTAACGTATTCGGCAATAAAAATAAATGCACGTAAATTCAAAACATAAAAGCGTAAGAAGTTATATAATACATTAAATCTATAGAATTACTCTCATCTAACAATTTCGTATCAGATTTGTGCTTCAATATTGTTCATCTTTAAAGCGAATATATTTCCGATAGGTCAATGAAACTCTAAATGTGAAAACGGTATCTATTAATATTTTTACTTCGCTCCGCCGTTAGTTCAATCTAAAATCTAAATATACATATCTAAATTCAATCAATAATAAGACATATAAAATCAAAGGAGTATCGTGTGTTATAAATATTAATATAATTATATTGTCAATAAATATAAATATATATGTAACATTAAATGCATTATCAATCGTTTCAAAGAAATATTACTCGCACATTTAAATTTTTAGTTGAGTATTTTTTCATAAAGTAAATTGTCAGCCTTTACACGTACAATCTTTTTATTTGTGCAAAAGTCCTCTTCGGAGCAATTTGTTATGGGATATCGTGGGATAGGGTGTCTCCTAGGCACACGACATAAGATGAAACGAGTATACATTTCAGGATTAAAGTAAAGCGCGTCCTTAGCTTCAACTCGTGCACTTTTGTTCCCGACAATGCATTTTACCATGCGCAGCGTGTAATTTGCGTAAGTAACATGCTGTTATAATAACATTTATACAAGGGTACCATACATTGCCTTGTGTAATCTAAGCCTTTGCTCGTTCCCTAAGTTTCGGACAACTAATCACCTACACGCTGCTAAGCGTGTGGCACAAGAATAAGAAGAAGAAGAATCTTTAGAACATACATAATTGCAATTTATATTAAGTAATTTGTGAAACAAAAGCGAAAATGAGAAAATGTCTACATTGTTTAAAAGTAATTTTTAAATTTTCAGAAAGTAAATAATGTACTGCCACTGATGTCACAGAGATAATTAATATTTTATAATAAAACGCATTGTGAGAGAAGAATTAATTTATAATTTTATAAATTATTCGCGTGTCAAGGCTGATTTACATATATTTATTGGTCGTTCACATCGTGCTAGGTATAATATCGACATTGGACCTTGCTTAAAAGCACGAACACTTGCGATGCCATGGCCGTTATAGTGATTTAACGGCGTCGTTTAATGCAACATGTATCGTCGCGATCGTGCATATGTGTGAAAGAAACGCCGCCGTTAAACATCACGCATAAAAGTCTTTACTGGCAGGTAATTTGCCTATCGCCATTTGCTGCACACGCGCAGCAATGAAGCGGTAGATAATAAAAACATTATTCGGGCGTAGTTCTCGAATCAAACAAATCATATTGCGCATTCACGTGGAAAATGCAAGCTTTTTTAAAGAGAAAGACTTACTCTTCAACGCGACGCTGCGCTTTGTCTACAAAATTTATGCGGGAGAAGTATTTTTAATCCTTTAATCTTAGAGAGCCTGGCTATCGTATAGGTTTAAATAATTTTTTTTATTTTAGTAGTAGTATATCACGAAATTTTTTTAAGGTAGTAAATTTATAATTCTACGCATTTAAAATGTACAAGAGACAAGAGTCATGAGAGGAACGCATTACGTTGACAGTATCTGCACATTAAATTTAAATTCGCCTGATTTGTTATTCCAGGAAATTTTTAACGTGCATTTTTGCTGCTTTTTTCCAACCTTAAAAATAGTTTTCGATTGTTCGAAAACTATTTCGACCCAGACTACTCTTACGATCTAATTATCTAATATTTTATGAAATAAATGTCAAGAACGTTTTTTAAGTTACCCAAATAACGACAAACGAAACTAACGAGACGTAAAAACTCTTCAATTAAATAAAATCGAATAAAACTTTGCATGCGAAATTTTCCGTATTAACGCTTTCGCGAGAAGCAAGAAAGGGAAATACAGCCAGCTTTTTAGGAAGCGATTACGAAAAGGACGAGCTCGCCGTCAATATTCACGAAACGATAAAATCGAGTTTTGTGTTTAGCAACTACTATATGGCCACGTATTTACGAGCTTTAGCTTTACCATTTTATCATATTTGCGACTGCTGGTCATAATAATTATTATAATGTACGAATACATTTGCATAGTTTATATCATATAAGCTTTCCAGGTCACGAAAATTTTTATAAATGAGTCAATATTAAAGGTTAAATTTTTTTTAGTATTTTATTCTCAAAAGTTTTTTTTGACGTTACATAGTAATCAACTTAGTTTATAAAATTGGCTTGATTAACTGTTATCACGTCTAAACGATGAAGCGACACTAAAACAATACAAATGCGCTTTCAAGTACAAATAAAAGAAATACTTTATCGAGAAATATCACAGAAGACAAACACTAACGTGTGCAGCGCAGTGCCATGCCGTAGCCCATTCTTGTTGACGTAAAGAATTATGGGATGGCCGTTCGGTCAGTCGGCGGCAGACAATCCAATTACCCGCGAGTCGCGAAGCCATAAACTGCCGCGACCCTTGGCGATGGTGGTGGCGGGAGAACGATAGAGTAATTATGAATAGGTGAGTGCATATCGCGCACGGACATCGAAATCGGATCTGCCGGGTGGAAATTCGTTTGAAACCAATCATTAGCGCTTCCCTCGTCTCATCTCGCTCGCTCGCTTTTTGTCGCGTATATCGCGCCGCCGTGATCGCCGCCTTTCCGAAAGTCTAATAACGAGGATAACGAATATTCCTCCGAAACAAATTGAAATCCAATCTCGCGTTTCGCCGAATCTGTCGGGAGCAAAAGTCAATGCACCATTGATTTTCAACGCAGTGGCAAGCGTGACCTCGCCGGGAGGACTTACCGTATAATTTCAGGAGGTATGAAACGGTTCGATCCATAGGCACAAGAAATAGATTTTCGTCGATTTTTGGAATCAACAATTATAAAAGCAAAGGTTTTTGCGCGTCAGTCTTGGCTGTACCTTGAAATAATATTGCAAAGGGGACAACTCGTGGCGTGAAGATTGAAAATAAGATATACGTATAAGTCACGATTGCGGAATTATTGGCATATATATAATTATCGGTCGGGAAATAAACGTATCTCAGAGTAGAGCAATATACTAATATTTTGTGAAGGAGAAAACAAGGTGTTAAATAAATCATCTAGAAAAGAAGATTAATGGAGTTGCCAGTTCAATGTAGGGATACGCAAGATAACGGGGATAGTACGAAACTTTTTTTCCCTTTCTCTCTTTTTTTTTGATATATGTCTCTTGGAATCATGTTACGCGTACATTAGTTACGCGAAAAATGACGCATTTGGTAGACATGAAAAAATGAAGATTCTCTGTATATTTCCGTACATGCGACCTCGACAGTCTCGTGATAATAAGTATATTGCATATAGAAACGGCGCAGGTATAACGGTGACTAATTAGCAACAAGCTGATTGTGTGTTTAAAGGTTCTCAGAAAAAAGTATGTAGCCATAATCAAGTCTTTGTTCCCTGACAGGGAGAAGAGAGATATGCGTGTCAACTGAAATAGGAGAATATATATACGTATCGTTTGCAGTTTGTTTCCCATCGTATCTATTCGCGTAAAATTCTAAGCTGAGCGATAAGAAAAAAATTCCACATGTTATCTTGTGAATTTTAAGTGCATAACATTAATTATATCTAAATAATGTTAAATAATTTAAATGTTATTTTCAATTAATTTTTAACTTAAAATTATTAAAGCATATTAACTTGATGTATTAAAAATTATTGACTTGAAATTATTAAAATCAGGATATCTACAAATGGATTTATTATCGATGCTTGCAGGAAAAAGACACCCGCCTTTTGCATCTGATTTACAAAAAAAGGAATATATATGTATATTCCGTCGTTAGTAGTATCTTTATCGGGTCTATTTTTTAATTGTCTTGAAAGATGCGTGATAGCATGTTATGTCACGCTCAAAATCCCTAAGCGCGTCACATCTCATAGAGCTCTTCTCTCCTTTTAACCGCTCACGCAACATTCACTGAGCCGAGGCGTATATAATCCGTGCGTCTCAAGTATTAATACCGTTGAAGAACGTGAAGGAATTTATCGTCGAGACATCGTATTGATCTTTACTTAAGCGAAGCGACGTACACGCGCGTGTGTCGGTAATCCTCGCTTTGCGTGATCATCGCATTTCCGAAAACCACCACGTGGTGTGATCGATAAAATCGTGCGGAAAAAGCGCGCGAAACACAACGAGCGCTCGTATTTTCGTTCGCAAAAAAAAAAAAAGAGCCTTTCCGGCTTAACGCGAATCGGATTAACACGGTAGTCTCCGATAATGCAGGATAGCGCGCAAATTCGGGACCATCTGCATCCCGTGCTGTGGAATGCCTTTTATCCTTGTATAGCAATTCGTTCGAACACGAGAGAATTTCCATTTTTGTTTCGCGAACGAAATCTGATGTTTCAACGCGTCTAACTAGGTTTGTGATCTAGATATCATAGAATTTCTTTTTTATTTATTGTGACAATCAAATCGTTACTTATTAGATTAGGTTAGATTAGGAGTAATATTTTTGCAACGCATTCTAGCTGTTGAACTATGCATTTGTCAAATAATACGTGACAAATTACGAGATACAAGACAACAGGATAAAGTACCTAACGGCTTCCAATCATCGTGCAAGAGTGTCTATTTATCACTCGCTTTATCATGATCTTATATTTATCGTGATGTGCATAAGTAATACTTCCTACTATCCTGCGATCAATTTCTGCGCTACTCTAATGTATGAATCTATATTTTAAAACTGCATTTATCACAGAATTATAACTTTTCACTTTACACACATTTTATTTTTATCGCGCATAAAATTATCTTCACAACATAAGTCTGAAGAATCTATATGTAACAATTTCACAGATGCTAGTACTATAACTAGCGTCAACTCGTGTCCAATTGAAGACGTGTGTGTGTGTGACTTGGAATACGGTCATAATTTTAAGACTTCATTATTACGTCATTTAACACACCTGGGGAGCACAGTCTGTTACGCAATATTGCTACTTAACGTGTAATGCACTGAAGGCATCTAATAAGTCACGTTGAGACTTGGGCGTCTTTAGACTCCACACACACGTGTATATCCTCGGCGCTCAATGCACAGGCGATAAACCCTTAAATTCTCGATTCGTAATTTCTGTGAAATCGAACCTACCGAACCGCCCCATGTACGCAGGGTGCGTAATACGGTGCCGCGTGTCAATCTGATGCATTTGCCTCCACTCAGCGTGCAATAACTCCTTCGAACGCGCGGATGATGTACGAGCGAGTTATTCACACGTGAATTCGCTTGCGCTTGTGTGTATATACGTATACGTGCCTGCGTGTGCCGTGTGCGTTCTATACATCGAGCGAGTCATACCACACGGCGCGCAAGTACTTCCAAGTTATTACGCCTTTGACATCGAGTACGTACTCGTGTGGTACGCGCTATTTCGATTCCAAGTTTCATAATGTCGAGGCTCTGCGCTAGCAACACCACCTCCCGTTTCATCCACCTCGATTGGTAGGTGCCTCTGTCTATCCTTGCCATAACCCATCCGTTGAAACTGCAACTTTGATATAAGCGAAAGCCGGCGCGTCGTGTCGCTCTCACAATAAGATCATGAAAATAATATGGGCACCCCGCCACGTGTTTCATTTCACTCCTGTCTACAATAAAGTTAAATTTTAAGCTCTCAAAAGTTTTGTTTTGAAATTATTTCCCTCTATCATGATTTTCTCGCATCATGCTCAATTTATTCGTATTACCATATCTCTTTCATCTAATTCATTTTTTGTATACAATTAACAATTAGAAAAATTACATAACTACTTGGAAAATTGTACTTTACAAAAAATCTAATTTCTTTTTCCAAGCTAGGAATTTATCGCAACGATTGGCAAGTTCGTTGTTTCTACGTCTAAAAATGTATACATTTAATTTAGCTGTAGATAAACTTTCATAATAATTGTAACTAATCTATATAAATGCTCAACGTGACAAATATTTTATGGCATGGATGAAATTCTGTTAGAGCAAAAAGACTCTACAGAATTTCTAAAGCTCTCTCTGGCTGGGACCGGATGCACTTGCAGTTATACGTACTAGAAGACGTCACAGCGAGCGATAGGTGATGCAATGAGACAGCTTCCTCGAAGATTGTGAACGGTTTTTTCTCGAGCTCGCGATATGCACGAGCTGCGAGATATTACCTTTTTTCTCGGTTTTTTACCTGTTCGTGTCTGCTATCGATTTTTCACATTTCTCTTCGCATCGAAAATATTCTCGCGTCGGCAGACTCATTTTCAGCGCAATCAAGTCGCTTGAAATAACTTCGACGAGACATTAAAACACGTTAAAGAAAATCACTGAAATTCCGCGCGCTTTGTTACCGCATAAAAAAATATATATATGAACCGAGTATAAAGAGCGCGGGATAACGAATTTAGATGATCGAAATAATTTGGGAAATAATTTTTCGACTCGGCGGTGACATCTTGTTCCTTACATAATGCACGTGTACACATTACACCGTCGACGAGTTCTCTCCTTCCGCCTCTTTCTTCTCACTCAGCATTTTTGCTGTAAAAACATACGACCCGCGAGCCTGAGAGCCTCTTGGAAATTTAAATAAACGCAAAAGCCTGGCGTCTCGCGTCGCTGACGCAAAGTTTAAGGAATTTTAATAAAACGTCGGCCGTAGTTACCGTACGACTTAAGGAGCGCTCTAAAAAGTGTAACGTCGCGCGATCGTAATATCTTTGACAAATATTTATCCATCCTCACGTGATGGCGGGTGGTGGTTCGCGGTAAAATACACGCGTCGCGCGATAGAGTGAAAAGGGAAGCATATTTTACGAGACGTCGCGGCGCAGCGGCGGTGTCGGACCTGTAATTTCTCGTTCCAACGGGGCATGCATTTTTTCATGCAGTTACATCTCTTCCGGTAAACAGACTAAATAAATTACGAGGCTCGTCCGCCGACAATCGAGCGGCCGGTCCCTGTACCTGTCCCGTTTCGTTCGAAAAATGTGTATCGGTGGAAGAGACGTAAAACACGAGAGAATCACATACTGTTTCACCGCCGGCGAAACGAAGATGGTGTAAATTCATATAGAGGTGAAACAAATTTGGATTAACGAAAACACGGTAAAAAATTGACCTAATCATCCTGCAAGGTGAAAATAATTTATCTATACTCGTGTGCAATTACGAGAGACAGAATTCTAATTTCGGGTATTTTTCTCTTCAGATTTTAACTGCGAATTAACTTGTTTGGACGAAATAATCTTGAAGCAGAAGGGAAATGTAGAATATATATATCTTTGAACAACCAAGTGAAATATTTTGCCCTCCGGACAAATTTGCACTGTTCGAGGGCGAGGAGCCCGAGAGCTTCGCGCAAATAGGTGCATGATATCTCCGTTTTATAAATAACGCGAGCATAATACTCGAACTTCCCAGTTAATTAAGCGCTCCATTAATATGATATTACGCTGTAAACAAAGGCAATTTCCCCGGAATCTGCGCGAAATGGTTCGAAATTTTATTGCTCCTCGTTCTCCGTAATCGCTTATAATCCACAGGTATTTGTAACTATCGTTCGATGCGAACTTGTTAAGCTGTTAATTTGATGCATCGTCGTCGTCGGTAGCGAGCATTTTTCATGGCGGTTTTATCGCGCAAGCTCCTATTACGAAACTTTCCTATATACGCGTTTAAAAACGGATAATATCCGTAATAGTAGAGAGAGAGAGAGAGAGAGAGAGAGAGAGAGAGAGAGAGAGAGAGAGAGAGAGAGAGAACGCTCGCAATAACAATAGAAATCATCATCTATTCACGTCAATTTCGATGAATCGGATTAATACTCCGTTTGATTGACGGCTTCATTATCTTCTGCGGTAACTGCCGCTATACAGGTCGTCTTCAGCAAACCCACGCTTACTCTTAACGATGCAGTAAGATGACGCGTTTTGAATATCGCGAACGGAAAGAGACGGAAAAGGGAAAGTTCTCTTTCCATTAGTGTGTCTGCTGTCAAATTTTGTACCAAGTACGCTGAAGTTTCGAGACGAACTTTCGACGTACTTTAAGTGCTAATTAAAATATAAAGAATACCATTGCGCGTATGCAGCTGCATTCGCCGTATAATATAACACGTACATATATACTCCCCATAAAACTACTAATACTTCACCGCAATTACTGTAATTGCCTTATATCGAACCGCTGCACGTTTGGGTCGATCGATAAGCATTCCAATTAATTAAGCATTCCGACCGGCCCACGACGATTGCATATCCCAAATCTCTAATCGTGTATTCTTGTTCGGAATACAGTTTATTACTTTCAAAAACGAAACAAAAAGAGCCGCTAACTTGATACCTGATCTTGTAATCTTCATTAATCGGCAAGTTGCTGAGTGTTGGTCGCGAAACTGCTATCGAGCAGGGCTTAGGGAAAGCAAAATAAAAAAAAGAGAAAAATGAAATTTGTGCACACTAGAAAATTGTCTTCAACGATAAGAAAGAATTTATGTGCGTTTGTATTCTTAATTTTTGCTGTGTTTTTTCTCGCAGTTCTATGAGAATTCATATATTCACGCAAATTGCGAACTATACTTCGATATTCATTCGTAAAGTTATTATAGTTTGCGATCCTAATAGAATCCACATGTGCGATAATTCGAGGAGAATACCGGTAATATCTGACGATACTCGTCGCTCTTTTCGCCGCCGGAGGATATCTGTTTTTGACAGCTACACACGTGGGGTGGTGGTCCACCCATAAGAAGTGGAATTTTGCCAGCCGCTTCCGAGGACGCTGTGAAAACGCTGAACTTCAGGGGCGAATCTGTTCGTAAAAGGATCTTTTAAAAAATAATTTTAACGCTAGATAGGATTTTAAAAAAAATAATTTTGTCTGGAAATATTCGTTGATAATACATCACGTTTTCTTTAATGTCTCCTTGATATTCTCTTAATTCCGTACGTCCCAAAAGTTTCTCGGAAATTTGTCAGCCTTGATTCGCGAAACGCGTTCACCATCCGTTCCTGGTGAAACTTCTATTTCATCCTGCAGTCAATGGCAGTCGCACCGCGACGCTGCGACTCGCGCTCACAACGTACCCTCCCCCCCTCCCCCCTCACATCCGCGTTACCCCCTTTTTACCGCGGTACCGCATTAAGCCCGCCTAATGTCACTCGAAGAAACGACGGACGGGGTGCATGGGAGCGGAGAGAAAAGTAGGAAGTATAAAAAACGAGCGGACCCGATAGATCGATCCGGCGGAAATTTCTCAGGGGAACAACGCCCGTGAGCGCGGCGCGCGGTGCCGCAGGCCGTTCAAGCGCTATCCTACATCCATCACGCAGAATTTGCACATTGGTGCCGGACAACTAGATTTACTGGCGAAATACCCACCACGGCGGAGAGGGCGGCCCGGTAATCACGAAGGAGTCCACGCAATTTATAAGGCGTATATAAATTGAAAATTATTTACAGAAAGAATTAATTCCGTTGTAGCGTGTATATTTGTATGAATATTTATATTGCTCTTCATACTAATGTAGCTCCTTAACGCGCGCGCGCGCGCGCGCGCCGCGTGAAAGCACCGAATGTTATATAACCAATCTAGCAAAAAATTGTCACAGATTATATTTTTGAGGTAAAAGCGTACCTTCGTTCTCTCAATTAAAGCGCAAAAATAGCAGCATCGCAATAATCAACAATATCGGTAAAGTATTAAAGCACAACGGACCCGATAGACATTCATATATTTCACACGTTGTATTTCGCAATGTAAATAATTAATTGTCACTATTTATCAACGCGGTAATGCATAGTGGACACATAAATTCGTAACGTATTATTAATCTCTTACGCGATGAAAATTTGTGCTTTTATCGAGCGATCGATAACGGAGCGCGGGCCCGTGTTTTATCAATCCCGCGAAATTAACAATTTAATTTGTGACACGTATCCCGTTTTCACTGGGAATTAATATCACGCCGGTGAATCGATTTTTCCGCGAATACGATTCGATAAGATCGGCCCTTTAACGCAATTCCGTTTCAGGGGCGTTTCGGGGCTGTGCTCTATCAATCTCCGCCGCCGTTTTTCAGTTGTGAGCTCGCGCACGCTCGCGGGATTTTCTCGGGTCCGCCGCGTTACTCCGCTTCTTGCATGCAGAAGGGGAATAGATTGACTGAAATTGACACCTACACTCCCGCCCGTCAATGCGAATTGACGACGACCGAATTGGATAATCGGTGGAAACGCCACGATCACGCCGGCGATGTGAACATATCGTTGGCACATCCTCATCTTTATCCTCACATCATTGTCACTTTCGTCCTCGTTTCCTTTACCCCTAATTTTTCAATATATCTTTTATCGGATCTTTTAACGTACATTATCTGATATCAACGTGACGAACTTTTCATCTTTTCGACAAAACCTAAAATTAATATATTTTTTTTTTTTTTATCAAAGTTTGTATTCTCTATGGAAAATTTTTCGTTCCATTACGACAGCAGCAATGGAAAAATTTGCAAAAATTCGTGAAATTATTTTTAACATGTTCTTTCGTTTTATTCACCGAAAGTTAAATATTACTACATCGGACAGTTTTGCAGAAAAATTCACATGGATTTGAGGTGTCGTGGCCACACCGGTCGGTAATATTCGTTAGAAATCCTTCACGAGCACACCACTATCTGGATTGGATGATGTATGATGTAATTAATGGTTATTTCGCGGCTAATTGCCCGGGCGATTATGACTTTTCCGTGTGTATATCGTCGCAACGCGCTGCACTGCCACGGTGAACGTGAGAAGGAAGTTTTAAATAGCGCCGTCCTAAATAAATTGCAGAATAAGTCCGATCACATCGATATGACGTATTTTAACTTTTACATGCATCGAAAAAGATGTATAAGATATAAAGTAAAATTGATTAAATAATAATAATTGAATAATAGTATAATTGAATAGACGATTATATACATCAATAACGTAATTACTCATGACTTCGTAAGAGCCAATTATCGATCAAGTAGTTGAAAACGCTGGGGAAAATGTAATTTTGACGTATCTAAAAAAAACCTGCAAAACCATTTAAACTTTGTCATTAAGCAGGTGCTACTGCCACGATATTTCTATAGAAATCTTTATATGCATCATTATATTTAAAAGAGAACGAAAAGAAAGGAATTTAAAATACATTGCTTTAAGGAAAATCTGATGAAAAATATAAATAATTCGTCTAGACTTGATGTATTTCAATTTTAAGATTTATGTTAAGATTTTGCAAGCACGTTTTATCGTACAAAGTGCATCGCGTACTAAAAATGACTATTTTTATTACAGGTATAGGATATGATTCGTCTGACGAGGACAGAGATGACTTTGACACTGTGGCCTTCGACTTCGCTATGCCGAATTTATTTTCTGGTACGTAATATTTACAATTATCTCGAGAGAAGATCTATGTCTATAATACAGTTTTGATTTCCAATATGGATTTGTCCCTCTTATTGCTCTGTTTCAAATTTAATTATCTCTCTTTATTTGCTATGTAGTTAAAAATAAGGAAATATGTATATATTCGAATGAAAGAGAAAGAGAGAAAACGAGGAAAGAAATAATTGTAACAAAATGGAAAAAAGTACCATAGTAATTAGCTGAGGAGAATAAAATTTCATGTCATCTATGGTATTTTTCCAAAATAATATGAACTAATTTTTATCAGTACGCGCACATTCGTTCACATTTTCATCGCGTGTTTCATCGCTAGATATACATCCGCGGTAAACTATCGATTTTATTCATCCGATGCAAATGCCTGTATTTAATGAAAATACGAAATGAGTGTGGTATTTTTGACGTTGAATACGCGCTGAAAATAGGAACTTTATGGCCGCATCAAATCAGACGTTAAATACAGGCGCGAACGCAACCCGTTATTTTCATTAGCGCCTCCGCACTTCTACGCGCCCCGACACAGAGATTCGCGAACGCGCGGTACACGCGAGAGTGCGAATTTGTGTGCCTGTGACAGGTGGATCATAGAGGCGTGCGCAAATATCGCGCACGCATCGTACGGGCGGCCGGAAATGCAATGTGCATCCACGATTGCATCGCGCGCGTCAGCCTCATATCCCGCTTACATGCGGTTTGTCTGAGCGTAACTTCCGTCAGTCTACGCCTACAGGGACATTTGGTATTATTTATGGTATACCAATTACCGCGTCGTACCAATTTCCGTCGTTCGCTTCGGACGAGTCTTGCTTAGCCGGTGTCCACGTACGGCCGACTAATCAACAGCCATTTATTTCAATATTAATTATTAGTGCAATGTTTTATTATTTTATGCATACACAAATATCTTTCACAATAATAGTTTGTTGCTTTGAAGCAGATCTCGGCACATATTTATCCGAGTATAAATATATTGAGGTTACAAACAAATTTTAAAGCTAAAATCAGCTTGCAAATCCAATATTTACCTTCATAAATATGTTTGTTACACATCATGTGGAACACATTGAAATTTATTTAGACGTATGAAGAAATATGTTACTTTTTAAAACTAAGCTTGAACCTTTATTTTGAGAAACAGGTAGTTTGAATAAAAGTTAAAAGAGACAAGGCTTTTTTTACGAGCAAGATACGTTTTCTGTAAAACATAAATATGTATCTCCTTCCTTTCTAAACAGATAATAATAATTAGAATTTCAAATATCCGCGTTGTCGGTGCATTAAGTCGGCACTGCACCATGCGCGTATTCCGCAGATTATCGCTGCTTTACGGAAGGCAACTTCCGCTCTTCCGCGTTCTAGGATGATCAACAATCTCCCAGTAAACCAGTTCGACTGGGAGATACGCCGGTCATACGACTTGCGTGTATATGTGTGTATGTGTATGTATATGCGTATATGCGTGTGTGCGAGACCACGGTAATAATGTCTAGCGGGTAATGAGTCGCTTATTTGTGTTTGGGCGCGTACGTGCCGCCCGTCACTCTCGTTGCGCAACAATTCGAGCTCTGGATCTATCGCGAAACGATATCGTGCCCGTAGGTCATGCCTTCACTCCGACAATGTATCGCTATTTGGCTACCATCGATGATCGCATTTAAGGGAATCCGCATGCGAAACTGGATCCGCATTAATGTGATTCGTGCGCGCATCGTATGCCAGATTTTCGTAAAAAATTTACGCCGCGCTCGACCGGAGTCAGCGCCATCAAAATTCCAAAAGATTTAAATAGACGTCATTAAAGGCGAAATAATCGTCGGGAAAGAACAAAAATAGCCTGCTGGAATATTTAAGAATAAAATTTGGGTCGTAAGTATTCTTGTATAGGATGAGTACGTGGCGAAATAAAAAAAAAGATTTTTCTGATTGGAATCTAGAAAGAAAACAGTAAAGTTACGCCTCGCTTCCTCTTACTTCCTCTTCCGGAAGAGTAAATATAGAATAGACAAATACAAACCGACGCTGATACGTAACGTCTCCGTATTCCTACGGTTATGCGCCGAAGAAATTTGCAGAAGATGAATGTACACGTTACGGTCGGAATCGCAACGAAATACATCTGAAAAACCTGTTTATCTCGAACGTTGTCCCCTCCCCCCCCCCCGCCGATCGATCTCGGAAACTACTCGGCGTGTGCAAACGGAGTTAAACAAAACGTGAAAAAGCCATTCGCGTTGGATGTATATTTTCGTGCCTTTTTACTAACTAATATTTAACAAAATTCTCGTTAAATATTTTCATGCGTTTCGCGCACGCGACGCGCGTTTTTATAAATATTTATAGAGCCCAAACAATATGCGTCAAACGTCGAATATGCATCCGAATGAGCAAAAGTTTTTACATGGGGGAACGAGCGAGCGGGGAATCGCGGCCTGAAAAATTCGCGCGATTCCCCGAAATGGAGGCGACTTTGGCGCAATTTCCTTAATGCACGTATAAGCGCTATCTGCGGTTCTTATCGCGAGATGTATAGCTATATAGAGTGGCTGTACGGTGTTACGTCCGTCGCGCCGTTAATCGATATACGGTAACTACTACAGCGTTACACCCCGGCGAGAGAAAGAATAACAGGTAGCCGTGGTATTCTAATGAAATGAAAGCAATTACCAGAAAATATTGTCCTAATTAGCCCCAAGTTGCGATTACAAAAACGCGTTACGAAAAGTTACAGATTTCCTCAGAGCGAGAGAAAGAGTCGATCGATATAAAACTCCGTAAATTCGGATTTTATAGAACGTAATGCAATATTGAACGCCGTTTCTTGGCACCTCAGAAATCCAATACCGACGATATTAATTCGTCTATAAAAAGATATAAGTAAATTTTAACTTTTTGCACGATAATCGTGTTAACTTGAGCATATGATCATCCTTTTTTACATTTATTTCTTCGGAAGTTTATATTCGTATTTAGTTAAATACCTATACGGTCGCCAAATTTGATTGTCGGCGATAACGTGACATCGCAAATTCGTATTCAGACAAAACAATAATTATTGACAATTGAGATAACAGTCTTTGTCTGAAAAAAAAAAACGAGATTTGGAATTTTACATCAGACCTCTTCCCTGTCATCCTATTGCTATCCCTGTGTATTACCAACCCGTGGAATTTGGCGCGCGCGTCGCCAGTGACAAATACCTCCGTATACATGCATATTTTTGCGCGGCCGTAAAAACACTGAAAACGCGCGACGAGGAAAGGTGGTCGATCGATCGGCGTGATTAACGGTGTTATCGCGTGGAATTCGTAACAAGGTGATCCCGAGATCCGGCGTGCAGGTAGGTATAGGTGGGCGAGACGCGGCACGTGTGTAGCGCGCCCAACAGAATAAAATCTGTTGCGACTATGAACGTCGCGTTTCATGGCCTTTCGAAGTAGCGCAGCGGGTAAAGGTCGGCGACGTTAAACGCTAAGCTCGCGAACGAGCTATCGATGAAATAATGCGAACGCTATAAATAATCCGTAACTCCCGCATCAACATTAGTGCAAAAAATTATTTAGAGGAAAAACCGCGTATTTAAAAATTATATTAACCCTTAAATGCCACCCGGGGTCCAGCGGACCCCAGACCCTTTACAATGATGTATTTTCAAATGTTCCCCCCAAAAATGGAGCTCATGCTCCCATTGATGATAGTTGAGTGATTGACCTACCCGGTTGTACACTTAGCAGTACTCAGTTTACTTAATTTTTTATACTATGTTGAAATTGAAATTTTAACAATATAAGCATTTTATTCTCTTTTCTAAGCCTTGAACAACATTGAAAATAATTTTCATAACTAAATATCAAAAAATCAATGAGTAAGGAGACATTTTTCATGCTGGGGTCTTTTAGACCCCCCCCCTCCCATGTGTCATTTATGAGATTCTTGAAAGGTGTGGCATTTAAGGGTTAAATATGAATACATTTTAACATACAATAGATTAAGCACCTGCCTGATATTAAACACTGCATTAAATTAAAAACACCTATTTCATTAAATAAATTGTTAATGCTAAAGATAAAAGGAGATTGCTTCTGAAGAAGATTGCAACTAGAAAATATATTTTAGATATGCAGTTTATTCGTACCAAACAATTCGTCTAACATGAGAAATAAATAAATTGTGTTGGGTTCTTTTAACAAATATGTAATATAAATTTATGTATGGAAACTATAGATATATAGATATAAAGCACCAGAGTATTGATAGTTTCACAGTTTAATGTCATTACGAGTTTTTCTCGAGCGCTGATCCCTTTTTCAGGCCGCCAGTCCCTTTCAGGAAAGAAAGCTTTTCCCTATCCTGAAATTTAACTTGATATCGCGCGCGGCGTGATTAAAGCGCAACCGAAAATTAAATTTTTCAGAGAAAATTAACAGGTCGCACGCAGGAAAATTAATTGGCGCGACTACTCGCGACCTCCGCTATTTTCAAAGAGTCGCTCTCTCGTGCGGGATATATATTTTGCGAGATAGCAGGATGGACGCGCCTCCGTATACACCGCAACCGTGCGCATATGGCAAATTAATAAATTAATGAATTGATAAATTGATAGATAAATTCGGCGAGAACTCGGCGCGGAGTAATTTATCGGGAAAATTTATTAAAGGGAGAGGCTTAATGAATTTCACGATATTTTTTGACATTTTACGAACATATACCAATGTTGAATTTTTACGAGATTCAATCATCCGTCCGAGTAACGATTTGTCAAGCATTTTTAATTTTTACGTAACTATACTATAAGTCCCGATGTAAAGCGCTTTAAATATTAAAGATATATCTAGGGGGAAAAATATAAACAAGATATGTATATATAAAAGGTGCATGGGCATTAAGAAGTGTTTAGATTTTATTACTAAAATTAAACTTTTGATCGACTTGTTGGGCGAATGACAAAGGCTCGCGGACACGAGGACGGAGTTAAATTCGTGAGTTGCATATGCGTAGCCGTATGCGATCCTTTACGTCTATCTCATATATCAAATCCCACCGGGCACTCGTGCAGAATGCAGACCGCTACGAATAGTTTCAGCAGTATGCCTATTTGCAAGTCGCGACACGCTCAAGTCGCCGTGTGACGTCAAGCTCGAAGCTTTGATTACATTACATACTGTGCGTCCGATCGACCGAAGTGAGAGCGGAGATTCGACCGCTCCGCGCCGCGCGCGCGAGCCGAGACCGCTCGTCGCTGCAATGTGCGCGCTGCACGGAATCAGAAATTCGCTGACACGCTTCGAGAAATTCGTGCGCTCCTTTCCCGCGCGATCAGGACGGAGATAAGAACGAGACGTTCGAAGGGAGAAGCGAAAAAAAGGAGCACTTTTTGCCTCACGACAAAGGCAAAAGGTTTTCGCAATGGATTGGAAGGCAACGAAATATCGATCACAAAGCAAAGGTTGCCGGCGGGATCGAGCGCGCGCGGCCTCAAGGTCGGCACACGAGAGAGAGAGCCGCAAAGTTTATCAGATCACTTTCACCATTGAGAGGATTTTAACGGTGCGCCGCCGCCAAAAGCAACGAGAAAGACGATAATCGGTCCCGATCCGCCATGCCGCGCCGCGCCGCGCCGGTATAATTCGTAATCCGGGGGACTGAAAGCAACCATCGACATCGAATGGGACGGCAATTTACGGTATAATCGTTGATTGCGCGACTCGATGAATCGTTATTCAAATCCGCGTGACGCGGCGCCGCGCCGTGGGAGGCCAGCGGATTGGAAATGGGCCTGGGGAACCGGGAGCGCCAGCGGGTGCCTACGGATGCCAATTTCCCGATCATTTCACGAGCTGTTTATTATTTTAGCATTACGAATAATTTTGGAATTTAATACGAATGGCGATGACCGAACTATCGTCGTCCACACGAAACCTCAATTCTAAACGAAATGAGAAAAGAGATATAATAAAATCGGTATGCAGTTTACTGAATTTGGAAAAAATATATTATTATATTTTTATAATACAATATTATTATTAGGCTACTACATTGTTACATATGAAATTTAAACCAATACCTTGTTAGGTAAATAACACTTTGTTACTTTTAGCTATCATGTGTGTGTCGAAATTCATTATTTTAACACAGTATTATTTTAACTCCATTGGCTTAGTTAAATTAACATTGTTTTAGTTAAATTAACGATATATTGAGTAGGAGCAGCGACGACTATAGGAATGGATAAAAATGACTCAAATTGAGTTGAATTTAACGCTGAATTTGATAGTGTAAGACCGGACCGTAAATGACATTTTCTCTAATTAAAAATATAATTTTAACAAATTAGAAAATACATCTAAAAAAATTATTTAAATTGCGAGGATCTCTTAGAAATTAATTAATTTTCATATAGATCTTATACAACACGTGTGCCTCTATTCGCTATTTCTTTCTTAGCCTTGGATTAATTCGTAGCCGATAATTTCGAGGTGTTTTTCATGTACAAACATTTAGAGCACGATCATGCTACGACGTAACCGTGAAACCGAAATATATTCATGTTAAATATGTCTCAGACCAGTAGTTGACCTTCTATTGAACTTTCGTAACCAGTTCGGCGACTTGTCATTTTATAAATCAGAGCTCTGTAGGATATTTATGTTGCCATCAAAAGCTGATAATTTATCAATCTTGTTTGTACTTGTCAACAAGTACAATAACATTGTCACCGTGCCTAATTTCATAGAAGATAAATTAAAATTAGTTTGTAAATAAAGTTTGCAGAACGTCACGGCGACGACCGAACAATAATCATTCCTATGAGATTTAAATCACCATTAAAAGGTAACGAGTAACGATCGCGCTGATTTTATTTTACGCAAAATCGCCAGCGTAGATTTAATTTCAAATTCGCTCATTTATATCATCGTTATTAGATAAGCGTAACGTTAAACCGACACTAAATTTCATCCCGATGAAAATATCGCCGAAATTTGCATTTTTAAATATTTTTACTACAAATTACTTAACGATCCGCGCGACTCGTATGACAAAATTGTTACTTGTTGCTCGCTAAACTTGCCGAATCGATTGCGGTATTTCCTTTCGCTGATTTAGCGTTTTTGATAAATCGCGCCGCTTCGTATTCGGCTCGCGTCGAATTTCGAAATAAATGAAAATTACGGACGGGCCATTTTTAACAATAACAGGCCGTTTTGCCAGCTAATTAAAATTATCGCGTGCAAAGAGCCGGTAACGCGCCGATTTCAGCGGCATATCCGATGCCGTTTCCCCTCTCACCCTCATATTGCAAATTTTTCTGTATGCAAACGAAGCCAGTGTCGAATAATATGCTGGCCCGGCGCGCGTCCTCATTGAGATTCCACACAGCAATAATCAGCCGATACAGTCGACTATTTTATTCCGGCAATCGCATTGTAAGCGCAATAAAGTATGCAAAATTTATCAGCACGGTCGACGTCTTCTCCGTTTTCTCGCGTATACATGCTATTCGATCACGGCATAAATTATTATTACATTTTACAAAATACTGGGTCGCGGGATCTCAACCACCATTTTATTTATAACACGTAACGGCAACGTCTTATCGCGTAACTTGCGCGGGAATTGCATAATGACATGCGAGTCCGTAGACATGTAAATATTCTCGCATATAAATATTTATTCAAGGAGATTCAAATTATGTAGAAGAACTGAGATGATGGCGAGAGAGAGAGAGAGAGAGAGACAGCAAGAGGGAGAAAAGAATAGACAGGGTCGATATTAAAAATTTTAAAAAGTACGAAGAATTTGTTAATAATCTCTAATAACTTAAATTAAATTCCGTTCGACTGCATCGCTATTTAAATTACGGTAATAATTACTGTAGTAATTACTGATCGTTTGGAGAAATAATTTTACATTATAGCGGAGAGAAAGAGAGAACGTAAACGCGCGCCGTTAAATAGACTCGATTATCACGTTCGTTTTCGAGACGCCTGACTCTTGGATGTGCACACGGTTCTTTTCGAGATCCGAAAGGAGACACGGACATGTTACGTGTCTCATTTATTGTTTGTGATGCGCCATTCGGCTCTTGACTTGCCGTGCTAGCGTGCACACGAACCGCGACCTGATTCACGCCCGATCGCAATAAAGCACTATTGAATCGTTAAAATGAAACGGAACGGTAGCCAGGCGGAGACAACGGCGGAACGCAGTCGTTAAATGGCTCTGCAAGAATCTCGACAAAAATTGCTACGCCAATGCGTACCGATCTTGAGTGTGGCTGTCTACAACGCGATTTTTAATTAGGTAGGCAGTACTTGTCGGATAAACTTAAAAATTAAGCGGCGAACATTCGACAATAATTTAAAAATATAATATTACAGATTAAAAATAAAGCGGTAAAAAAGATATATGATATGATAGATATTTATTAAAAATGGTAAATATTAGATGAAAATTATGTGTGCGTCGATTAACGAGAGCTTTACTATAAATTAAATATTTATAGGGATTTTCTCCTACTTTTTTTGTAAATTGATTATCGTTCGGATCAATGGGTCCGTCACTCCATGCTTCATTTCCTAAATCAAAAATCACGGAAGCGCAATTTTGTTGTCCGACGATTGCACGCGATTCTAATAAGCGCGTCATCCCCAGATGCTTGACAAATATTTTTTAAACAGTCACCGGTGCTTACGCCTGCTTTAAATTCGTTTAAATTTCGTCCATTATCGAGGACAGTTTACCGGATGTCGTTGTTACTGACATTTGCAAATGAAATCAAGCAGCCAATTTAAAAATTGACAATTTAAAAAGCATCACACGGATTTACATAGATTACTGTATATATTTACAAGGACTCTCTTTCCAATATTCGCTTATGTTTCTTATTTTTTCAGATACTCTCCACAGACTTAGGCAAAATCTCTTAAACTACTTCTGGAACATGCCCGATATCACGGACGTCAAGATTCCTGAAGGAGCGAACACGACCTCCACAACTAAGGTAAATACTCGACAGGACCCAATTTACAAATTAGAAATCAATAATCCACAATTAATTATTTCGTCGCCGTTCGCCAAAGATCTATGATTATCGCCGGGGCTCTTTCTAAAATCCTGTTCGGCGCGCCGCGTGTTCTCGGGAAATCAAATTTCGGCTTCGGAAACCGATCGTCGAGAGAGGCGAATCAACAACGGTGCCGATGCGTTCGCTAAGAGAGCGGAGTAAAATAATCCCACGCGGAGAGGAAGCTCCGCGTCGCGTCGCGTCGCGCTGGCCCGGCCCGGCCCGGACCGGACGCTTCGCGGAGAGATAATGCATCGCCAGCAATTTACGTACACGTGTAAACTGCAGCAACGAGATGACGACGGAGTTACACGGGCGGGAAGACGGGTAGAAGGGAGAGGAACCCCTTAACAATGGCACGAGAGTGCCGACTGTGCGGCGTTGAGGGGGAGGGAGGGGTGATCGGATTACCGCATTTCCCGTCGCGTATTGTTACACGCTCGGAATCTGCGCGCCGCCAGATCTCCCCCCGATACGTAAGTCGCTTAACGCGTAATGCGGACTTGCCGCACAAAGCGCGACTACCGGAAGCGGATAACTGCGTCCGCCGAAAAGTTCGCCCGTCGCTCTCGCGAATTCCATTCCTCGGACACCGGCACCGAAACTCGGATATTCGCGCGCGCGACAGTCGCGGGCAGAAAAAAAAGAGAAAAGAAGAAAAGGGGAAAGGTCTCTTCTGAGACGCCACGGAGCTGAGATAGATCTCTTCCCTTTTTTAGATCACTTTTCTCATTAACGATTATTATCTGCAAAATCGAGATATTTAAAATCGACAGTTCTTCTTATTAAAAAGTATCGAGGTTTGCATCAAGCTCGTTTACGAATAATACTTCTCTGCCGTTCAGACGTCGAGGAATTAAAACGTGAATGTGAAATATAAGAAGGATGCATTAAAAAGGATGACATGTGAAAATGAGACGTGACTTAGCATTTTGTTAAAAAAACTGTACAAGTATTGTACGGGACTTTCCTCATTGCGCTTTCACGCGTAGAAAGGTGTAGAAAGTTTAATTAAATAGACCGCTTCTAATAATTCATCCCGAAGCACTGTATCTTCTCGTTAGCGGAGCAAATCGCAGACATCGCACTGTCATGTACTAAACGCGGCGTTGCAGATTCTTCAATAATGAAGCTTAATTAATTTTGATGATGCGTTTGTCAATTGTAGAGCTGCAAACTGTTCGATAAACCCGCTTGCGTCTCTTGTCTGAACCAGTTCTGGTTCCTTCGGGGGGCACGTGTATGTACACATTACGCTATATCTTCCCGAAGAAATTGCTGTAACGAATCAGATAACATTTGGAGATTGAACGGGAGCTCGAAAATTGTTAAACCAATTTCCAGTAGCGAGGATTGCCTTTTTTTTTAAACTGAATTCACGCGCGGCTTCGTATCTCGATAAGAGAGACCGAAGACGGCACCGCGTTGATTACACGCAGCTAATCTCTGATTCCCGCAAATGGTTTTATTGCAGATCATTAACGGCCACGTGGTGACGGTCAACGAGACGACTTACATGACCGGCGACGCTCTCAGCGGCACTGCGTTCCGCATTCGCATAATCGACGTGAAGCCGCAGAACGACACCGAGCTGACGCGCGACGGAGGCAACGCGGGACCGGAGTCAACGGTGAAGCCGGAGCCGTCGGAGAGCCGCGAGACGGTCGAGGACTTAAACAACGAGATATCGAAAAACGTGGAGACGCTGACCGCCTAAAAGGCGGTTGATCCGCTCGCGTGACACGTCGACGATCGACGGTATCTGGGTGGATCTCGGACAGAGGAGGAACGACCTTTATTTACGTGGCTGTAGTAGAGTAACTTCGGTGCCACACCGAGTGTGCATCGCGTTAAGATAAAAATATTACTGTAATATATACCTACAATACATATATATAAAGTTGTGTTTCTGTTATTTCCTATCGCTTCTCGATACGGTAGTTTACGACGTTTACTTGCGTCTCTCTGGGAAAAAAGATTGCCGTCGCTGAAGAGGATAAGTTAGGGATATTTATAAATACGTGGTACGAGAGTTGAGAAGAGAGGGGCTAATTGGTTTCAATTAACGATAATTTGTAGAATTTTAATTAATTGATTAAAAAGCTTTTAAATGATTCTGAATCAAATAAAAATTCTCGGTTAAACGTGAAATTTAAATAAATGAGATGTAAAGCTCAATGCGCGTTCACGTTTTTTTACAACTGAACATTTTATACCTTGAACAGTTGAATTTTATATCATGAAATACGCCTGAAAGACGTTCACTAGCGAAGAATATGGAAATAAAATGTTATTGTGTGATTTCTTGTACTTCTCAGATTAATTACTTTCTTTGACTTTTTCTAATTTATAATATTCGTTATACGTCCATGTATCCGACATTTGAAAACTGTTAAAGATTTTTATATATTTTATAAATTAGTAGAAATAAAATTGGTGTGTGATAACGTATGATATTTTGTAATCAATATATATATTTCAATATATATGTGTGTAAATTCTCGCATATCTCGTTCTACCTTAATGAATGTCGAGCAAAAAAGGTGAAAGCACCGTTACTTCGAGTCACATACTTCGTGTATAATTCACATATCACGCTGGTTTACTCGCTAACAGTTATATATATGTATATATATATATACGTAAAACCGTTTTGTAATAACTAATTATATTACACTGTCGTCCGCCAAGCGAAATATTTACGCCAGTCCAGTTTGTTACGATTTATGCGACCAAATACGAATATGAAGTAAATTGCAACTGCTGTATCACATTATCATATTACTTTGTATACTTATAGAACGATGCGAGGACTTTTATCCTGTGAAAGATTGCATAGAGCTGATATTTAATAAATCTATTACACTTCCTATGCATATGGGAAGCGTAGATTTATTAAGTAGGATATATCCAGGTATCCTATTCCTTTTTTCTAGTTTCCCTCACAAATAGTATCTTCAGCGCTGAAAAACGCAAATGTCGATCGAGTAAGGCATGTAATTTTGTGATGAAAGATCCACACACACGTATAAGTAAACGTCTGTAAACTATTTACGGAGGAAAAGTTTAATAGAAAAGGCTTCCGTGGGACGTCGATTTTTTATAATTTTATAGAAGGAAAAATGTACGTTCCTGTAGTGCTACTCTAGCGTATTTTTACATACGTACACAAATGTATTTACAGATTGTAAGTCGTGCTGTAAACTGAAATGTTGAGAAAAGTTGACGCAATAAAATAATAGTAATGTATCATATTCCGATAGCACACACCTATCTATGCGCAATGTGCAATTTACATAAGTTTACGATTTAATATCCCATTCTAATAATTTCGATATTTACTCAAAATAATAATAAAGATTTAAATAAGATTTAAGTTTAGAGATATAAGTCTAAATATATTAAAAACGGATAAAAATTATAAAGATCTAAACGAGACGGGTAATTTTTTACATTATTTGCAGTGCCCATGTGATAGATAACGTCCCGGGAAAACATTTTTTATATATAATTATACATAAAATATGTCCATATATGTTTTCTTTCTCTTATATAATTTCCTCGTATATACAAAAAAAGAAGAATAAAAAATAATAATAAAAATAAGTTTTGCATTGTTTTTTTTTTACTAAAAAGTGAAGTTTGACGAAATGAGAAAAATTATCCATATATAAATGTAATAATTGTATATAACATTAATTATATACAGAATATTGTACAATCTAATCGCAATTTTGCTTTTTGTAAAAGAAACAATGCAAAAGTAATTTTTCTAATTATTTTCCAATTATTCTTCTTATTATTTTTCTTACATACGAACAGAGATTATATAACAAAGAAAATATGAGCATAATTTATATGTAATTATATATAAAAATGTTTTCCCGGGATTACTGTTGTAACAGTTTACGTAAAATGTTTTTCACTATTATCATACACTTATTTAATATCATTTATCACATATTTTGAGTCTACTCCTAAAATAACGTGACGCAATTTTTTTTCAAATAAATAAATAGAGTGACTAACGTATGTACATATACAAAAAAAATAGATATTGACATTTTTGATGTCAGATAGGATCTTATGTCTAATAATAATTTTCGGGAGTTTCATACATTTCGTCTGTTTACTTTTGAACGACGCGCTTATCATTATTCGATCTTGAAACGTAATTTTTATGCCAAAACCGGAAATGTAATTTCGTACAATTAAATTGCTGTACAATTGTTAATTACTCTAATGCTAATGAGTATCTTGTAAATCTATTTTCTCTTTTTAAATGTTTTTAACGATGTTCTGCCGTTCGAAAGTCGCGCGTCCGCACATTTCCGGCCGTGCGAAAAATGGCGCGGCCGCCACTCGCCACGCGGCTTCAAACTCGCCGCGCGTGACTATGCTCTTTCTATGACCCAGTTGCACACGCGCGCGCGCTCGCGTGCGTGTATAGCATATACGTCATTGTACGTGACGGACGCATCGGCGGGAGGCTGTCATGTGTGGATGTCATGCGGACGTGTCCGCCGCCGCCGTCGCCGCCACCACCGTTGCTGCAATCTGTTGACGTTACCGGACCCGGTGGTGGTCGAGGCCCTCGGGACACGCGCGCACGTGGTGAAAGCTGAGAGGATGCTGCGATGTCAGCACGCAGACGTCACGTCGTAGGGCCCGTGGCGAATCGCGACCTTGCGTGCTCGGGCGGCTCGCGGCACTATTACGATGAAGACGGAGCGAGCGGCAGATTGCTGAGCGAGGAGACTGTCGATTTCGAGGGTGGCGAGCTACCGACGACGACGATGACATCCCGCGACAGGACCAACGAGTTCGCCAACGCGATCCGCTCCATGCAGAGCAGGGCCGTGGCGCGCACCGCCGTGAACCTGCAAAATCCGCGCCGCGCACGCCAGATACAGAGCTACTCGAACTTCATGATGATAGCCAAGAACATTGGCAAGAACATCGCCAGCACGTACGCCAAGCTGGAGAAACTTGCCCTATGTAAGAGCCCGAGACGCCGCCGCCGCCGCGTTCGGCTGCAGGCGTAGCTTAGGCCGGTTACAATATGTTGCGAATAGCGGAATATACCTTTGTTGCAAGAGAGAGATTGTGGTCGTTTTTTTGGGGAGGACAGATTTTGTGTGAAAGTTAACATTAAGTTAGACGTTGAACTGTCGAAAAGCTAGAAAGTAGTTTTTGTCACAGAAACATTTGTTAAGATTGTCATCGATGGTTACCGTTAATTTTTACTGTCCAGGATTTTATAATATACATGACGAAATAAAAGTTAGCCGTTCTAAAAACGTTAAAAATGTTCTACAATAACAGATGTCTCATGTTGCAGTGGCCAAGAGAAAATCCATATTCAACGACAGACAAATGGAGATTGAGGAGCTTACGAATATTATAAAAACAGACCTAAAAAGCTTGAATCTTCAAATCGGGAAACTGCAGGAGCTCGGAAAGTCCCAAAGAGAAAGCTACGGCTCCTCCCCGAGTCATCACATTGCCTCGCATTCCTCCTCGATTGTGATGGCATTGCAATCAAAGCTAGCTAATATGTCTAATCATTTCAAAAGTGTCTTGGAAGTTCGTTCTGAGGTAACCTAAACTAAATAGCATTCTGTCCTAGGCTGCATTCGGGGAGCGCGCTATTTGCTTATTATATCTCTGTTTTACGCAATGAGCGACAAAGACAGGATAATGCAATAACGCTAATAGTGTGCTCCCCGAATGCAGCTCTACATATATGAAAAAGTTATGTTCTATTTAATATCTTCTTTTTGTTGGCAATTTTATTAGACAAATTTAATTAATATTAACAGTAGTGATATAAATATTATGGGACATTAAGAATGATAATGTGTAAATTATTATTTGATGCAGAATATGAGAGAGGAGCAAAGTAGGAGACAGCAGTTCACTCAAGGGTCTCTGTCCACTATGCTTCCCCCGAGTGTCGTTTCTGGAAAACAAGGTTCCTTGTTGCTGCAAGAAGAAATTTCGAGTAATTCAGTTGCGATAGATCTTGAACCTGCGATGAGTCAGCAGTTACAACAACAATTTATACAAGATGATACTGTAAGTAATAGCGGCAAGTGTGAGAAATAATTTAATATAATGGCGAGTACATGTATCTATATTTCTTAAAGGATGCGTACGTGCAATCGAGAGCTGAAACAATGCAGAACATAGAATCTACTATAGTTGAATTAGGGGGTATTTTCCAGCAATTGGCGCATATGGTTAAGGAACAAGAAGAAATGGTTGAAAGGTGAGAAGAAATTATCTGACGATTCTAAAAGAAACAAAGATCGTTATCTTGAAAAGCATTTAAATTTGTCAAAATATTTCACAAGTATAAAAATTCTCAAATATAATCAATTTGCAGGATAGATAGCAATATAGAAGATACTGAGCTAAACGTGGAAGCTGCGCACACCGAAATACTGAAGTACTTTCAGTCTGTGACAAGCAATAGGTGGCTAATGATAAAGATATTTGCGGTCCTGATATTTTTCTTTATATTTTTTGTAGTGTTTTTAGCGTAACCCTACCGATAATTTGTATTTATAATATCATTACACGCATTATCATTCATATCCACTATTTGTGATATAACGAACAGAGAGAAAACGGTTTTTTTATATAAAGTTGCGATATACGGTGGATCAAAAAAGTATTTACACAACCCAGTTTTCTTACAATAACTTTATTCGCAGGAATAATACATTGTGTTCACGAGTAACTTATTACCTATACCGTATGTAATAAACTTTGTATGTAATAAATTACTTATGTACACCAATTCATACTTATGTATTATTCCTTCGAATAAAGTTAGTGTAAGAAAACTGGATGTGCAAATACTTTTTTGATCCACTGTACGTACAGGCTAAAATGAAAGATATTACGCGCATTCCTCACCCTTTCCCTGAATTGTGAATATTGTAAGTACATTTAAATATTACATTACTTGTATATCTCGCATTTCACTGAATATAAAATGTAAAAAGGAACTATTTCTATAGATAATAAATACATAATTTTCATTTTTGAGGGCAAACGATTTTACAACTAAGTTAAATTTTACAAATTGCGTTTTATAACGAATATAAGCATCGAAAATAAAAGATGATTTATATATACTTATATATCATAAATTATCTATATGTTTTTAACATTTTATTTTGGTTATTTTAATTTTTTAAAAGAGTTAAAAGATATTTAATTCCTTTTATTTTAGCTAAAACAATATAATTAAATCCGCAATAACTCTGACAACAGCCAATCATAATAAATTACAATTTATTTAAATTTTTAAAATCATATAACAATTATCTTTTGTATTCTACATCGATTATGAGAACTTTATTACAATATCTTATCTATTCCGAGTTGAACATTTGATACCTAAAATATGCATGTTATCAGAAATGTATAACTTAATTACGAATATGCAATGCTTCTTTCGTTTTCATAATACAATCAAGATATATAAAAATATTTTTATCAATTGTTACAAATAACTTGGTATACATGTTTTGTAAAATAAAAAAATTACTAATTTGACAGATAACTCATGATAAAAAGATAGCTCCTACATCGCTTTCGATTAACGAAAGCAATAGAAAAAAGTCTATTATGTAACAATCACAGATATAATAACAGCATTAAAGACAGACGACACTGTTTAATGAGTCCTTATATGTATAAATACGTTTCTTCTATTAATATTTGACGTAAAATTTTCATCATCACATATTTATTTATAATTGTTATACAATGAGAACGCTCACTGATACAGTGATGATTTGGCCTTTGTACAAGTGTAATTGAATAACAAGATACAAAACTTAGACTTTCCCATGATGCGCCTTATCCAGTGATTCGCCTGAAGAATGTAAGGAACCTAAAACAGTTAATATATAATTTAGTCGAATGGATCTCTTTCAGTATATTCTTTAGTTGCTGCGATACACGCAAATAAAAGAGTAAATCTACTAAATAATAAAGAGTACTACAGTTTAGAATGCAAAACGGTAATAAAAAAAAAAATTTTACTAAAATATACAAAATGCAATAGGAAAATTTAGAATAGCTTTTAGTTCAAAAAGAAATAGATTTTTAATAATGACAATAATAAAAATGATAAATATCAAAAATATGCTAAAAAATTACAAGTACATTGTGTGTGCCGTTAGCATAAATTAAAATCATTGATTATATACTCTTTAACCTGACATTTATTTGGCATTATTTCCTTCCATAGTACTCCAAAACTGTCTCACTTTAGAGAAACGTTTGCGTCCTTGCATGCACAAAAATAAAAAAAGGCAGATAATAATGACAATAAAAAAAACACAAACTTCCCAAAAGAGTGGAAAACGTTAGGCGGATCTAACGGATTAACGCTATGTGGCATGCCGGTGAAATGCGTGTCGTCGCTCAGTGGTGCGTCGTATCGTTTTCACAAACCTTTATGATTGCGCGCACGTTGCTCTCGTTGATGAGGATGAAAACCAGAGTTACGCGGGTGCGGCAGTAAGTCTTCACCCCATATTCCGGGCAATATCGAGCCGGGTGGAGGAAGGGGCGGGATATGATCACCACCGTACAGAGGAAGCGGTGGCGATCTATGGTGATCGAACGGTGGAAGTAAATGCGGCGGAGACATAGGTGGTGGTGGGGAACCGGCGTTCTCGTACCTGCCCCCGGAGACCGGGGGGCGATGTAACGCCGGCGGCGGTAACAACGGCGGAGGTGACGACAATCTGCCGCCGAGTGGCGGAGGACGTTGACTGATATCGTACGGAGGTAGACCGGAAGCAGCGGCGTGCGGCAACGGCGGCAGATACGCCGGGAAACAGTGTAGATAGGAGGGTGGCGGGGGTGGCGGGACTCCCGAGGAACCGCTAAACATTACGGGTGAACTGGACGAGTCTGCGAACAGTTGCGGGGAAGTCGCCGTTTCCCCGTTTGCTTCCAGGCCTGTGTTTGGAAATCAGTTTAAGAAAACAGACAATCGAGAGGGTTCTAGTTCCGTCGCGCGATATTTTGCGATCCATCCGTCTGTAGATGAACGTTGTCAAAGTGCTTATTATCTTGGATGATATTACTGTATAGATTTAATTGTCACTTGCTAAAAAAAACTAAATTACTCTACGGATCGCAACGTTACTGTTAATTGTTACTACGCGTTACAATTTCTACAAGACATTTACGATAAATCATTATCTACGAAAGATGGATATGCATTTCTATATGGAAAAAGTAAAAGTTAATATAAACGACGATAAAATCTGATTCAAGCTAAAGTTATACTTGATGATTCGTTATCAGATTATTCGCTAAATACGGGTATAATTAATATCTCGTAACAGGAATACTTACGATGTAGCTTTGCTTCGGGATCAGTGTCATTTAAATTTTTCTCTACCAGTGTAAGGCGATTACGTAATTGGCCGGCCTCGGCTTTCGATTCTTCCAAACGGCGCTCATTTTGACGGGCAGCAACCTTGTAAAATAGACGAAGTTTTATATGAGTACGTCCCTTCAGTAGCATATATACTCATATTCTTCTCACATGTGTCATACATACCCATTGCTCATGTGCTTTCGTTTCTAGAGCGGATATTTGATTTTTGTATTCCCTCTCTTGATCCACGATCTCCCGTTTCAACATCTCCATTTGTTGTCTGAAATGCAATTTCCTGTAATTAACTAATTGCAGCGCATAAACTTGTTAAACAAATTCTCGTAACCGTAACAATGCGCATAAAAGTATCCAATTAGCTCTAACGACGTACATTTCGTAAATTAAATTTGTCTTTGACATAAATGTTATATCAAAATAATACACAGTCATGCTTACTTGTAATTTTGAATTTCATTTTGCATCGTATGTAGCCTTTCGACCGTCGATACAACTTCTCCTTGTTTTTGCAACCAAATGGCCTCTTCCCTAAGATGATTATAGTGTTAATGATTTGTTCAAGTATAAGATATATAACTCTAAAATATAATATAAATTCTACGAGTAATCGTCACTTACTTCTGGCGTTCGGTTTCCTTGTCTTGGAAGAACTTTGATAAAACCTCAAGTCGTGTTTCTGCATCTTTCTTTTCTTTTTCAGCAATTTTACACTGCTCGCTTAGTGCAATTATTTCTTCTTTAACAAGCTTCATATGCTCTGCGACACAAAGGTATTATTATTAACAAGATTTAGTTTAAAAAATGTCGATCATGAAAAATGAAATTTTAAATATCTTTATCTATAAGAAAGTACCTTCTAGTAACTGATGAGCGCCGTCAACATCGCTTAATCGCATCTTTAATTCATCTCTCTCCTCGCGCAGTTGTACTACCTCAATTTTAATGTGAGATACGTCATATAACTTTTCCAAGTCTAAGTTGTTTGACTTGACTTGACTGATAATTTCCAATAGTTCTTTCACCTCTATCTCTTTGCCTCTCAATTCTTTATATAATGACGACTTCTCAGTAGACAGCTAAGAAAAATTATAATAATCATATATTAAGCATCTATCAATTATTAAACATATTTCAATTTCTATATATTAATTTTGACTAATGTATATAATTACGAACTTACTTCTTCTACTTGCTCTTCCAAACTACATACTTTATCTGTTAGCGTTTGTTCTATATTACTTTTACGATTTTTCTGAGTCATCAGTTCATCCTGTGTTCGCAAATATTCTATTTCAAGTTCCTCACACTTCTTCTTAGCAGAGGCAAGATCTGCTGATAAAGTATCAATCTGCAATAAATTCGTCGTGTATATTAATTAACATGTAAATCATCTATTAAAAATTAATAGACAAGATAATAAATAAATAAGCAGAAAGTAAAAGAAAGAAATAAAAAATATTAATTTAAAAAATCTGAATATACTAATATAAATAATATAATCTTTAAAAATATTTAATTTGTGCAAATATGCAAACAAATATAAACCTCAAGTTTATTAAACTCACGTTCATCACAGAAATAAAAAAATTAATGATTTTCTAATAAAAAAAAATCCACCGATTTAGAAACACTATTGTAAACAAATTGTGCTCTTACCTCTTGAGCCTTAAGATTTAATGCATTCGTCAAGGATTCGTTCGCCGCTTGTTGAGCGTCTAATCGTGCCTGTAGATCTTCCACCGATTGAGCTATCGGATTAACTTCATTGTTCGACGACAGAACTTCTCTTAACATACGCTCGAGTTCTAATCCAGCTTCCGTTGCAGTTTCCAAATCTTTCTCCAACATACTCACTTGTTCTTCCAACTCCATCTTCGCGTTCTACGACAGAAAAACGCCGATAACAGAATGTGCATTTTGAATTCGTATGGACATAATAAAAAAAAAAGAACGAAAAATATTTGTGCATGTACCTGTGCCATTTCTAAATCAGCTTTTAGCGATACAACCATTTCGTTAGAACCAAATGATTCATCTTCTATGCAATGCAACTAAAATATTTAAGTTTTAGTACATATATGACCGGATTTTAATAATAGAAAAAGAAAACGTGCGAGTAGTACGAAGTAGCGGAGAATCAGTTTATTCGTGTACACTGCTCACCTTAGTCTTAGTAGATTTTAGATTCTCACTGAGTACTTCGCATTCTTTTGTTGAGATTAATAATTCTTTCTCGAGTTGATTAATCCTCGCGATGAGTTGTCCGTCTCTTCTTGTTTTCTGGAGGAAAATATATATAGGATTATGCTTTATTAAATGACGTTACTTAAATACTTTGCATGATTAGTCATACAAAAGTATTTATAGCACAAAACAGCATTTATGACACAAAATAGAAATAAATTATAATTAATGAAGCTGCTTTAAATACGATTTTAGAACAAGCTTAAATTACAGATTTGATTTAATTCGGTTTCGATCTTTAAATATAAGCAAGATATTTTTACCTCGATGTAGTAATATCCAAGAGTGAATACAAGTGTTGTAAAGGCTGTTACACACAGATATATCAGTGTCTTCCAATAATTATGATCCACCAATTTTGATATATCAATCGAATTATCCTCTTCATTTTCAAGGTCTCCCATCTATTGCAAAGAAAAAAAATTGTTATACCGTATACGTAATAGAATACATAAATAATCACACAGAAATTCTCTGCGAGACTTACTTGGTTCAGAAACTCAGCTGTTGTCTCGGTTATGCATTCGTGATCATCCATACAAATTTCATCTGTAGTTACTGTGCAAAAATAATAATATTTTTATACAACTTATAAAAGTATTATTAAACATATTATAGTAGAATAATTACCCTCCATTTCGCCTGATACAGATGTAGATTCCGGCTTCTCCAAGCTATTATCCTCATCTTTATTTTCAGGCAAATTATCCTCACTGCTTGTGTGATCACCATATTCAGGTAAGGTTTCTTCCTCCTTCACAGGCTGACTTTCGACTAAACATACAAAGCATCTAAATTTAGATATAACCAATATAAACAGAGATTAATATTATGTTTTATATAAAATACTCTTTTGTATACTATTAATTAATAACTTACTATCTTTGTGTTTCAAATTTTCTTTAATACTCGATAAATCTCGTTTCTTGAGAATATCGTTTAAAGTTATTGTTTGTTCCGAGATAATACTCTCTTGACTAGAATCCATAGATTGCTCTGGCCCGAGAACGTTAGATTTCGCACTGTTCGAGAATTCGTTAGATTCTATAGGAACATTGTCAGAGCTAGTATCATTGACTAAATTATCATTTTTATTTACATTACTATGTACAATTGATTCTTTATTAAATTGAATATCTGCAGCGCTATGATTTAATGCCTCTTCTGCAATTGCTATATTTTCAACAGAATGACTCTCAGGAATTGATTCTGTTGTAATATTTTCTGTTGTTTCAGACGGTAAGCTACTGGTTTCTAAAATTTCAGCAATTACAGTTTTATCAGCTTGGCCAATTGTTTCTTTATTATCTTCCTTTGAACTTTCTAGATATGCTTCACCGCTTCCTGGTAATTTCCGCTCTTTATCGTCGCTGCTTCGAGTAGCGGTTTTTGTGACTATAGTCTCTTGCAAATTAGACAAGATTGTTGAGTCTTCTTTATCAGAAATAATTGCACCATCGGCCCTTACATCTTCCTTAACTTTCTCTGCCTCACTTGTTGTTTCCTGTATTTGAATATTTTCAACATCGGCTTTTACAGAAGCGAAATTATCGTCCGCTGAAATCGGAGGTGTTGTTGGCAATTCTTTGGCAGGTTCATCAGCATTTTCATGTACAAAATTATTGTGTAAAGGCACGTCACTAGATGTAGTATGTTCCAAAATAATCGTGGGAGCTTCTTTTATATTTTCATCTGAGATTTTTGCACCTTCAATGGTCTCGTGTATAATTTCTTGCTGCGTTTCTACTTTTTCTTTATCTATAATACTTTGGTCTATACTTGAATCCAACTTTATTTGAGGTGAAAGAATTTTTTCAGCATCCTCAACTCCAATATCTTCTGAAACTTGTTCCTCTAATTGCAAATTGCTGTCAACAACAATTTCAGGAGCAACTATGTCATCGCTGCTTTGAGTAGTGGTGCTCTCTGTTGCCACAGTTTCTTCCGAGTTGGATAAAATTTTAAATGTTTTCGTAATGGAGGCAAATATACCGTCACTTTCGACTTGTTCGATAACTTTCTCTTTCTCGTTGTCTTTTGCACTGCTGTCCAACTCTTTCGTATGTTCTCTATTTTTTAACAAATCTTCCTCGGACTTACTACTTCCATCGAGCTCGGCAATGTCATCTTTGCTCACTGTCTCTAAGGTTGAACTGATTATTGCTTCTGGATTCTCTGATGGTACGTCGGAGCTAGTTGGTTTCTGAGTATCTGTCGACAATTGAATGCCTTCTAATTTACCACTGGCGTCATTCGCATCCGGTTGTAATTCTTTGTCGTCAATGAGTGTATTCTTGTCGGATGATGATCTTTCGTGATCTATTTCAGAATCAGGAGCCACTGAAGCTTTTTCATACGGCAATGCAGTAGCGTGCGTAACTTTATGTACAAAGCTAGGTTGCACAGATTGAGTACTCTCAAAATAAACTGTAGTACCATCTATCACTTCGTAAGAAGGTGATATGTTATCTACATTGATTGCATGAGATTCTTCTGTGGTACTTTCATCTATAGATTTCAATGACGGAGTCTTATTATCATCCCCAGATAAATCATCTTTCAACAAAGTATGCGATTCGCCACTCTCTTCCACTGTCGACTCGAGTTTCTTAGGCTGAACTTTGTTAGTTTCGCCATTAAACTTATAAACAGGCACTTCGTATGACAAATCAGGTCTCAGAACTTTATATTCGTTTAGGAATGATTTGGGTGCGAATCCACGCTTGCCATTTATCTGAAACAGAGATCAGTGCGTCAAGAAAATATGTATATCTTTTACGGAACCAAGGAATTGATCTTACGACATTTGACAGGAAAAGTTAGTCTTTAAAAATACGACTAATAAAAATGTATCACGTCACGATAAAGTCAATAACATTCAGGGTAAAAAGATAATATAAAGTATACCTCGACACCCCATAAATCAGTCCGTTTGCCAGCGCCTTTACTAAAAACTTTGACATCTGCGTTGCTACCAAATGACATCACCTCACGATCGTTCGTTCTGTAAGCGAGTGTGGTCCTGGCCAACGAAATGGGTTCTAAATAACAGCGGAAAGCAATGCAATGATAATGATACGGCTAAGTGGAAGAAAAGTGTGATATGGGATTCAGGGTTAAAGTATGGCTTCAATTACCCGAACAATTGGGGTCGTAACATAATTGTTTGTCCGACAGGGCGGCTAGGCATTGCGGTATTACGCAGAGAATTGTCGCGGCACGCAGAAACGAGACATTTGTAAACGGCTTTATTTTCGTCATATTTTCACCGTTGCAAAGTTCCACATCACTCTACCGACACCGACGTCTCTACATATACAATAACACACACTATTCCACAGACGTGACAGACGCACAAGTCACAACGTGACCATAAACTACGTGCTCACGTAGAGAACGAACTCATTCGTTTTCTTTAATAGCCAATAGCCGTATTGCTGTTGAGCGCGAGCAGCGTCTTCGTTTCGAAATCCCTAAAATTTGAAATTCTGGAAATTCTCCGAATTCCTGCGTTTCTTAAAACTTTTGAAAAATTCTTGGAATTTTTTAGTGCCACCTCCTTATCAATTATATTCTACTTTGTCGATTTTCGGGAATTTAGATTTTCACGATTACAATTCTTGAAAATTAGGAAAATTCTTGGGAGTTAAATAGTGCAATCTCCTTAGATTATATAATTTTCTAACTGAATTTGTCAGCTTTCTAGATTTTTTATTTTCTTGGAATTTAATAATTTAGTTTAAGTTTTTAATTAAGACACACATAAAGTACTTTCTCTTGATATTCTCTTGCAGATATCAGATTTATATGTTGAAAGCTATTAATTTCAATAAGACTTTAACAAAGATGACAATTATAATATTAGCGAGACATTCAATATTAAAAATTAAGAAATGACGATACAATTTACCTCGAAATTTTTATTACAACTTGTTGGAGGAATAAATGTTTGCTGGAGGATAAATGAAAGACTTGGTGATATATAGAAGGAATTTAATAATTATATCTTAATTTTTTTTAACATATTTTGTTCTACATGACTAGATTATAAAAGCAATTAAAAATTTACGGATTTAACAATATTAAATATTATGCATCACAAAAATGTTATATAGATATATTGAAATTTCACAATGTAAGTGCGCATTCTGGTCTCTCTTTTAAAAGAGCTTCAATTCATCTTGTTCTTACACATATAAAAAATACTTAAGCCTCTTTTGTATATGACAAAATACAAAATAATTTCTATAGTAATATGTAACACATTTTCACAATAATTTGTCTGTCGAACATTAAATATGTAACAGATATTTCTAAAAAAAAAAAAATTCAAGAAAGTCGTAGCAAAATTTAAATATTTTATCTTATACAAATTCTTTCAGTTTGTCATTTAATTTTCTCCTGTATTACATAAAGTATACTTGTTTTGATATTCTTCCTCTCCGAGATTCTTCTCACAAATATTGGAAACAAAAACCGTGAGAAACTGCAACAACTCGTAAAATATATTCTGTAAATAACAAAGCAGAATACTATCTAAGAAATATTGTAAAATAAGAAGATGACTCTAATCCTTATATAAGACACGCGTAGCCATAAACATTGGAAAAATATACAAAGAGAACTGTAATTCTTTTTTTCTTTCAATCGATTACTTAATACATAACGCGATATTATGAACAATTGTATAAATATTTAATCATTCAGTTATATTGTAACGCTATAGATTACGCGCTGACGCGAAGCGAAATTTAGCTGTACATAACTTTATTGTTCTTAAATATCTCCTGCGTAAATTTTAAAATAATAACGACTTATGAAGCAGGTATATCGTGGAACTTATTATGCAAGTCAATACAGAAACTAATTCTAATTAATCTAACTTCAATTCTCACAGTGTCACTCTCTGCATGAATTCAATTCCAATATTTTCAGCGTCATAACGTTAATATTCTAGAGTGTATACAAATGCACAGCATGATGCTACGTCTAAATATTATTTCTATCATGAAAAATAATATCGTATGACTTCGGAAAAATTTAGGAAACATTTTATATATATATACAATATAATATATATTATATTATATTATATATTATATATAAATATATAATATATATTATACGTATATAAAATATATATTATATACGTATATATATATGTATATATTACAAGTATATATTTGAGTCGCATGTCTAATTTTGTGCCATAACGCTTTACAATTGACTACTACAGCAGCGATTATAAACTTTATAAATTCTTTATATCTCCTCGTCGAAGATTGTAAGTATAGCAAATGCTAGTTATCACTACTATTACGCCTATGTATATCTAATACCTTATACATAGTGTCTCAGGCACTGCAAATTTACTGTCAAGAGTTTAGATTCTTTGGCAATTTTGAAGTTAACTCGATGCCATTTCTCTTCGCGCAATTTCTTAATCTTTAACATTCAACATTTTGGCAACTAAGATCTGAACCGAAAATCTAAAATTTAATTACCAAAATTCTGTAACTTTTCGGTCACTTAACTGTAAAATTGGTTAACGCATCGATAGCGAAGCAAATCTATTTACAATTAGATTTTTAATTTGGCCTCTAACAATTGCAGTCCGGCATAGAATGCCTGAGACACCCCGTATATAAAGACTCTTCAAACTTGCTTGCTCGAAACGAATTCAAGGCTTTATATGTAGATAATGGTATCAACTTCTCTCTCTACTTTTAAATGCTGTATCATATTTTAGTTGCGCGAAACTTGTCGAGTACACATTTAAAACATCTATCTGAAATTAGAGAAGTTCGAGAATAACTGTATTTTGTATTACACAAAAATCGCGTGTTACAAGAATATATGAATCACATAAGTGTCGTGAACATCCAAAGTTTCTTACACTACCATTTGATTGCCCTAGAGTAGGGAGAAACTAAATAGCCGGAGAAGATATTCATTAAGTAAATTCTACGTGAATTATGCGGATGAAGATCACGTTTGTTATCGCACAGCAAAAATAGAAGCGTTCTTTTATTTAAAAAAATAAGAGATTAGATAATGCAGAATCTTCTTATTCGTAAAATACGGTCGAGCCCCCGTTTTACGAAGTTATCAGGATCAAGTTTCCTTTCAGTCTTCCACTTTCTTATCCTAACAACACACATGCGAATCTGCTATCTAAATAACTGCTCTGCCTTTCACTTTCTTTCTCATTCACTGTGGTAAATATCAGTAAAAGGAGAATATTTGACAAAGTTACAATCGATTCAGAAAACGGAAATCACAATACGAAACTTCATAAAACAAAGAGTCGACTGTGATCGATTCTCTATTAATAATATTTTATATTTGTATTCCATCAAAAGAATTGCATAAATACATGTGCGCGGAAATGAGAGATATTATACTTTATGTGTGCATTGTCACATGTCTGCACATTAATTGCAATTAAATACAAGATATAAAAATATTGAAAATTAAATAAGCTATAAGTACAATTGCCATATATTCATTATTAAAATGTAAAATATGCGATTCTTGAAATAAAAAATATGCGACATTGATTGGCATAACGAAATTAAATTAATTATCTTGTATTATCAATGCACCAAAGTTTCTGCATTACACATTTCCTTGTAAGTACGATAATAAATCTCTGTGCAATAAAACCGGCGAAAGAAAAACTCAAGGCGCGTTAAGATTCATATAGTAAGCTAATGTCATTTGTAGAGTTCACGCAGTCTTTGTAAATATAGCGTATTATCGGATCAGTTTCAAGTAAATTTAGAAAATATATGTTTACTATATTTGTATGATTTACGTTGTATGATTTACGTTGTATGATGATTAAAACAAAAATGAGCGTAAAGGCTAATGCAGTGAAGATAATGCGAACCTTTGTAGATTATTATTAAAATAGAACAATGATAAATGAGCGTTTTCACTTTATACAGTATTAATGTAAATCACATCAATTCCTACTAAACTACAAAATTGGAATCATATTTTCGTCTATCATTTAACACCAAGCTATTTTTGTAACTCATCGATCACCTTCTAAATTTCGTCGAATATTAACATCAATTGAACGCTTATTTCACTTTAAATATATGTGGTTTTTAGAAACCAACAAGAGTAAAGGCAACATTTTTTAATTCTTTTTTATGAAATTAGATCTATAAGTTTTCATAAAGTCGAGGTAAATATCTTTCGTCTGAGTACTTTCTCACTACAAATCAACTAATCATTCTCAAGATTGAAAATGAGAAACACGCATCGCTAAATTTATACAACTTTACATCAAAATGTAATAAATTCCACGTTCCTTACATACAACTTTACTAATAGTCTTGTAATAATCTAGTATTGCTTTGCTAAATAGGAAAAATATTCGCTCAACATATCGTAGACTTATTACAAAATTAATGATATTAAAATATAATAATAAATTTGTCCGAGAATAGTATTAAATGTAAGCAAATTTTTTAATGTGTGTGCCTTCAAAAATATTAAACATTAAAATTGTCTATATAAATTTTAATATACGAATTAACGCAATATCACGTAAAGACGTTTTTTAAGACTTTTTTTTCTTTACCCTGAATATGTAACGACAATAAAAGGCACAGAACCGTATAGAACCGTAACAAGTGATTATAAATGGCACAGTTTTGTCTATTGTTATCGTAATAAATTAAAACGATATTAATCGTACGAACAGCTAATACAGGATTAATAAAAATCCTTAAATGATTATTAAATATTATAGTTGTAAAAAGGAAGAGGAAAGGTTGACAATCAATTCCACATTTATGAGAAACATATAAATTCAGAATTTCTGCGGAGTGTCTGATATATCTTATTATGTATCGTTTGTAGAATGGCAAACACTACCACATCGTTGATTTGAATGTACTGTCATTGGAAATGAAGGATTTAGTCACGCTGAGAAAATCGTTGTTTAACTGTATCCTAACTGCACTTTGCGGCATTGGCAAAGCCATTTGATAATACGTGCGTTTCGCTCGACGATACTCGGCGGATCGTTTACCCTTTGGTTAGACTCGTCGTTACCCATGCCGATACTACAGTTGTTTTGCCACTGGCTACCCTGGTTCGTCTGATTAGTGCCGACCCAGGAGTAGAGACCCAACGCCGAATCCACGGAGCTGACGCTGTCGAAGAATACGGGCGACGACGACTTGGATTCAGGTTCCGTTATACGCTGATAGTTATCCGAGTCCAGTCCTAAACGGTCGAAGAAGTTCTCGAGCTGAGTCATCGATCGCGGCGGGCGGGAGGATACTTTGCTGGAACGGCCGTTATCCTGACGCCAATATCGATCGCTGATGTCTGATTTCGATCGTAGGATCGGTCGACCGCGACCTTCCTTCCAACCGTCGGAGAACCTAAAGTCACAATCAAAGTATAAAATAAAAGATCAATTATAAAACGTTGTCGTGTTGTTAATTTTCTTCGGGTGGACGGTAGGCGTTCTAAATCTTAATTTACAAACATCTCAGGCGATTGAAAGGGGAGGGCATCTAAAATACCTTGAGTTACAAGTCGGGCTGTAGTCCGTTTGACTATTGGTACTTTCAGAATCCGGGCTGTAATGTCTCACAACGGACGGCGGTGTCCCGCCGATGTAGCTACCTTTCCTCGATCTATCTTTCTCAGTAGAATGTTGCGTGGACGCGCCACTGTCTCTGCGTATGTGAGCCCAGCAATCCTGCGAGAGATCGACGATGATTAAGGTCAAACAGTCTTGTGCTTAGGATATATATATCTCGTCAGATATCCCGGTTTATACCTGTATCCTAGGTGCTGGTTCGCTACGATGAGTACAGTGTCCAGAGGAACCGCCGGAGTCTCTAGCTGTCGCACCGTGGCTCAACTTGCTGGAACCCGACGACTTTTGCGTTCGTCCGCCCGAGGATAGCACGCTGCTCGCATCGCCACCACCGGATCCCAAAGATCGCCTGATATGGCGAGAACTGAAAGTTAGATAAGAAGCTGTACCAATTAATCACGTTTTCACTTGGAGTCGGCTAGAAAAGTTGCTGTAGAACCGGATATAATGTACGCGGCAATTTTTACCGTTATCAAACGGTGATGATTCACCGCTAAATCACCTACCTGCGATAACAAACGGCGTCGCGTTTAAAACTGTGGTCCGAATAGTCCGAGCTAGTTTCATAGTCCGGACAATTGCTCGTGATCGTAGCTTGGTGATGAGCGGTCGGCTTCGCGGCTAATTTCGTGGATGCGCGCGGCGAGAGGGACGCCCGGCGACGCGTGCTCGTGTGAAGATCCGGCAGCGACTTGTGGCATATCGTATTTTCCACCGACGGGGAGCTGTTCGACTTCCGACCGGACCTACCGGAAGTGTGTGAGTGCGAGTTGCTTCTGCCGAACTTGAAGCGAACGTCTTGAGGCGCGCAATGCTGCGGAACAAATAGCGCAACGTGTAACGATACAATCAACGCAGTGTTCATTGATAAACCGCGTGTATAAATTCCCTTGACAAAAAATACGCGTGTGTGTGTGTGTGTATAATTTATGTACGCTGGAATGCATCAATAAGAAGCTTAAAATAGCGACTATGCGAAAGATGAGTGGCGGTATTATAACACGGAGCGAAGATCAATATGCGATTTCCTCCTCACCAGGACGCGATCCTCGTCCCGACAGCCGGGCGAGAGACTTCCGGGCGAGTATCGGAATTTCTCCTCCCGCGTCGGCAGCCCGTTGCTCTGCGCCGTACTCTGCGGCGGGCTGTCCGGAAAGAACATATTCTCCTTGCTGTCGGTGTTCAGCAGTCGACGCAGCTTTGTTTGCAGCTCGCCCCCGGTACCGCTCGGGGGCCCCGAAATCGTCCGTCTTTGGGGAACCGGAACCAAACGTGGACTCTTCGGTGGCAGCGCGGGTGGCAGTGTTTGTTGAGGACTCAGAATACCGTCTACTGCGAAACAGGAACGACAATAGACTTTAAAATATAATTAATAATTTAAAAAATACAAAAATAACGAAACATTCGAAACTGCATCGAAGATATGATTCTTCTAGAACCTAGCTGGAGCTTCTTTCAAACGAAATAGGATTTCGCAGATCTTTTTGATTGGACCGTCCCACGTGTGCCGGGATTATCCTCGCAAGAGTTCTGCCGGTGACTTACGTCTGTCCTGTTCGTGACACGAAACCCAGCAGCAGGGCGGCGTCATGGGAGTCGGTTGCAACTGCGACGGCGACGTCGGCTGCATAGGGCAGGCGGACGTGTTGCCGGTGCATTTCCGCAGCAATCTCGGCGGCGGTGCGCCGGGCGCGCTCAGCTGCGAGACCTGCAAGTGGCCGCTGTTCTTCAGCTCCTGCTTCCGGTCCAGCACGGTCTCGCTCTTCACGTAGAAGGCTTTCGTCTCCTGCAGCAGCTCCACGGCGCTCTTCCGCTTCCCTGTGGCACGCACGTGGCGTAAAAGGAAAAAAATTAAGGAACTGGCGAGACCACTACCGGCGTAAATAATCCGCTTCCTGGAAGGGGACACCGTTTTCGTGCCCGATTTCATATACCCGGTCTATCTGGTTGAACCACGTGCGACGGCGGCGGTGTCCCCCACGTAGCCGCTAAATTTATGAAAGCCGGCTCTCCTCTTTAGAATATTAGCTCCCAACAGGGCCTTTCATCTCCGATATTTACGTTAGGCTTATCGAGTGTCCCGGAAGTGTCGCATTTCACGCAGGTATGCGTCGCCTCGGCTTATATTCGTGGCTTATCGTTTTATGAACAAGTATTTTACGGAAATTCGCGCGCCTTCGCTTACTCTAAAACCCGTTATCGCGTTTGCTCACGTGCAATTTTCATTTATTACAGAGAGAAAATACGCGCGAGGCGTGCACACTTCCAGGACGCGCGCAGAAAAGTCCATGATCCGAATAAGTCGATGCTACGAAATTGTTTCGAATAATTACGAGCGAGACTGTTTAATATTCAATCCGCGCGCGCGAGCGCGAGGCGTTTATTAAGAAACGTGATGAAATGCTAATGCGGAACGTACGAATCGGCTGTTGCATGCGAAATAGAGTCCCGCCAATTAGAGCGGCTTTCACATATAATCTTACTTATACTAATTGGCAATTTGGCGATAATCTCGTTCCGCGCGCGGATCCGCAAACCGGATATTCCCGATATGTTATAGGAAGAGGAACATATCGGCGCGCGGAGAACGCGGTTCGGTCACCAGCTGGTCTGCTGGGTTTTAATCAACGACGCGCGGCGCGTATCGCCTCGTTATCAATCGTTTCTCGCCACCGAGAAACGATTCCTTTCATTGTCGTCAGACTGATCTGTTCAACACGTTCCTATATGGCATCGTCGACGTCGATCGCGTCATCGCGAAGCGACGTACAGATATCTAGGCGAAGCAACGTCTTCGCTTGTGTGCCGAGGGCAAGTGTTAACGACGAGGGCGAGCAACGCCGACGAACGGCAGAGGCAACATCTGCGAATCTGCGCCTCTTGGTTCTCCTTCTGTTTTCGCGTCGCCGACATGATTGACGACATGTGCCCGCCGTCGTCCGACACGCACATGTCCCCGCGGAGTACGCCGGCCCGATAAAACCCGGCGCTACTCCCCGGAGAAGCAACCACCGACCAGGATAATAGCTGATGGGACACATACCGGCGATGAGAAAAAAGAAAAGAAAAGAAAAAGAGAGCCGGTACGAGACAGAGGCAACGTCAAGGCCACGTACTGTAACATATGGCGAAATCTCGACGGGGAGAATATAAAAACTCCGATGGACTTTCTATCGCTTCGTGCTTGCTCATTCATGTTGCACGACTATCTCTTCGTTAGGTTCCGGTGTAAATTTCAATCAAATTAAAATTAATTAAGAATTGATTGTAATTTCATGGTATTTACAAGTTTATCAATAATTACTTATATATAATTACTTGCTTCTAACTTCTAATCATAACTTATCTATATAGTATATAATATAAACATTATACATAGAAAAAAAGGAAGTGTCAAATCGAAACTTATTTGTATATACGCATATATCTATAATCTTCTTATGAGAATTTCAACTTTTTATTTCAACTTTTTTTTCTTGGTTGAATTCTATAAATGACTTTATTCATGCAAGTCTTCTTCGTTTAACGCAATATAATCTCATTGCAAGATTATAGATTATAAACTCAACATTATAGATTGTTGCGATATACGAGAGTATATATGAGTCTTCATTTAATACTTTTTTTTTCTGTGTAATTTATCCTTCTGCTCATTTTTCTTCAAGCTTCCTATATTCAATGCGATTTAGGCACGAGTGATAACGCAACTTCAATAATTTTCCTTTTCCTTTTCAATAGACACTTCTTCGCAAGTACTTTCGTAGATGTGAAACTTCGGCTAATATCCATCAGGCATTTCTTTTCGTGTTAAAAGGAACCCGTCGCAGTTAGAGAAAATTAATGTCGATCTTTGAGAGAATCATAGGTCACTATCGCGGAGCGTATTGGTTGACGTGCTATCGCAGCGCTGAATTCGTTGGATCGAATCGCGGCATTGCGCTCGCTATAAATTGTCGAAACGAGGCTATCGGACTATCGGCGTCCGTCCTTAATCGGACGTGACGCGATCGCGCACAATGGTACGTTAATGACGAAGATAATCCGTATTGTCGTAAAGCCGAAAAATGGAACGGATAATTTCTCATCGCGGGGGACGTAACTGCGAAACGTATAACTCTCCGCGAGTATATTTAGCCAGTATATTTAAAAAAGCGTATATCGGGAAATAAAATGTTTAAAAAACTGGAACGGAAGCGATGGCAATGAATTCACCGCTGTATAAAACTCGATTTCGAGTTAATTCGCGCACGCAGCCTCGTGCGATAACTCAAAACCGACAGTATTTCCCTTCCGCACGCTGTACGCTTTCGCTCGGCGTAAGCTCGCTGATTCGCCAGCAACGGAATTTGTCATCGGCACACGGCGGAAATTCGTCTCGCATCTGGCGGGGACTTGGAGCGATTCGAGAAACGCGTGTAGAGATTTCTTTCTTTCATTTTTTTTTTCTTCCCCTTTGAAAGCAAGTGCACTCGTCAATAATAGCGACGCCTTGACGCATCGATTCGAGATGCGATTCGCGATGCGCACACGGTTCGCATACGGGCTCCTCACCTGTATGGTCGATGTGCCGATGATGATTTCTGACGTACGGCGGCGCGGGATGCCGGGCCTGCTGCATGTCCCAGTACGGGTTCCGGGGGTTCCCGAAATTCATTCGCGTCTGCTGCGAGGGCGAAGACGATTGCTTGCAGGGCAGCCGGGCCATGGCAGCCGTCATCTTCTTTCACGGGATCTAAGCTGATTGCCTGATGGTGAACGTCCCGCTCAGTTTGTTACGCCGTCGTCTCGGCCCCATTTTCGAGCTGTTGTCTCCTCTCTGAAAGAGATAGACGAGAGATAAAAGCGATAAGTCACAAAGCGGGGATATTAATAAACAGGCTCGAGATCGACGCTATTGTTTTCCACACGATCCTATACGCGATGGGAGATCCTCAGCCTCATCGCGAAATAGATCTTTCCATTTTTTTAGAAAACGTTGTATTCATTACGGAGTTAATGAATTAATTTATTCGTAGTTATGTTATTATTGGAGGCGTAAATTCGTCGCGGCGCGATTTGATAGTTTCAATATAAAGACCATTGTTCCGGCGGGAGTATTAAGAAAATTTCGTGCGCCGTGTATAGAATTAATAAGCGTTACGGAGCTGGCGTTACGGAGTGCGTCGAGTGGGAAAGTGCCAGTTCACGCGGCTGGTTTAATATTTATCGGGCTGATTGCATTCAATGCTACCGCGGCCAGATGCCTTTCATTACCATAACACCAACTGTAATGCTGCTGGGGGGCTCCCCCCTGTTTGCCTCACAAAGGGATATAAACGCGCGGCGACACCGGAGGAGCACCTGTACTCCTCTTTACCGGATCCTCCCCTATCAATAGGCCACTCCAATTTAGATCGCGACGAAAGGGTGCGTCACTCGCTCTCGACAGCTCGCGCCCGTGGATCTCGTAACAATGTCACCTAAATTGGTTTGAAAGCCGGCGTTAAGAGCTTAAAGTGAAAATATAAAAATAACTCCGATCGTTATAAGGTGGGGATTTATCAAGCTCCAGCTAATCTAAGAGCTCAAAACGCAATAACACGAAATTGTTGGAATATTTTAAATTAAGTTTGGCCCTTGAACCCGAATTATACTAGTAGAAATGTCAAGATTGTTTTAAGACTTTTTTTTAATTACAAAGACACAAAGCAGTTTGTGAAAATAACACAGTGTTTATAGTACCTAGAGTTTATTATTCCCCGGCTTTAGCAAATTAACCCTCGATTGTGGAGTCACCGGAACTTTTGCCGCTTTCTTACACAGAATCAAATTTTATTTAAAGACAAATAAAATTTGATTCTATATGCGTAACTAAAATACGAAAGAATACAACGGTAAATGTGCAAAAAGAGATTATTTTCATTTCTCTTTTTCTCTTCATAAAAATAAGAATCTTTAGAATGTCACATCCATTGGTGTATAAAAGTATATTCACAGTTAAGGGTTAAGGCCCTCATCGACTATCCATTTATATCCATTGGAATAATCGCCGTACATGTGGTTCGAGAAGGCGACAGCTCAATAAGTTTCAATCGTAAGCTGATTTAAGGTAATTTGCAGCATGCACAAAGAATCTCTGTCCGTCTATCGTTCAAACGGCGTCGTCTGGTTTACCAATTCCAACTTTGACCAATTAGATGCAATTTATCAAGTTTAAACGTATCGGAGATAGAAAGGACACTTTCTAAATTTTACAAAGGACTAATTATGGAGTTCTGTCGAGAGATTATAAAGGCGCTTTTCGCGTAATGAGAGTTCTCGCTCAATCTGGCGGTAACTTCGGCACCGCCGAGCGGCGAAGGTATCGGTACCCCGCGAAATTTCTGCGTCCCACGCGGTCCGAGAACGGCTCGGGGAACTGGCGAACGGTATACCAGGTATACCTCTCGTTGAAACAGCGAAATCGTTCGACTTGACCGAGCAAAAAGCTCGAGCGGCGAGTCCTTCTCCTCCGCCGCGAGAGATGCACACGCATACTCCAGCGTCTCCGTGCACGCGCACGCGGGGCCACGTAAAGGCGGCCGATAATATCGCGGCAAAGCGTGTGCCTACGTGTGTTCGTCGCCGACGACGATGCGCTCAACGCGAACGGTATCCATCCGTGGCCAGCGTATACGAAAGCGTGCGCGTAAGCGTGAGATGTCCCAACCTGCGCGGCTGGACAACCGCCGCCGCCAGGACACGCATCGCCGATCGCGATCGCGCGTGTAAGTATTCGCACGCCTGGCACACGCGCGCGGGTAAACCGACACCGGCCGCCAGCGAATCGTCATTTCCTGTCGAATCGGCGAATTAAAAAGAAAAAGATATTAAAGGACGAAATTTGAACCAATACCCCGGGTTAAATAACATTTTGTTACTTTCAGCTACCGTGTGTGTCGAAATTTATTATATATTTTTACGCAAAACAGTATTATTTTAACTCTATTCCAGTTAAATTAACGACATATCGAGTAGAAGTAGTGGCCACTATAGGAATGACTTAATATTTAATATTAAGTATAATTTGACACTGCGGATTAACAATTCGATTATATGCGTCCAGCGAGATCATCATCAATGTAAACCACGGACGCATATATCCGCTTGACGATCTTCTTCATTTTCTTTTAACGCAAAAAGGTATTCCATGCTCGACCGCTCGCAATGCGCCGAGTCTCGTGTCGCGTCCGTAATCATTTATAGTTCTGCTCCGCGTTCGAAGAAATGAAACTCCGTACGATGAACGAGAAGCAAGCTCGCGGAGCCTCCGATCTCATTCCGGCAGTGAAATCATATCTATCTCGCGTTTCAGCGAGCGTCTCGAGCGCGTCGAAAGACCACGTCGGTCCTAATCGTCCGACCGGCGAACGAGAACTCCAAATCAATCTTATTGTCACGGTGAGAAAAATTGCATCGGCGAATTGTGTACACCCGACATGTCGAAATGGACGAGATCGCAGTAACACACCGATGATCGCGTTATTGCGAGCGAACGTGACGGACGTGACGGAACTTCGAAAGGCAGGATCCCACGCGCGCGCACGTTGTGTGCACGTGTGCGTGGAAAGATAAAAATTCTCCCCCCTCCCCGGCGCGTCTCTCCATCTCGCAGCGAGGATTCCACGTTTTCCAGCCGAGTTTCCTCCTCCAAATGTTCGCGCGACGGTCCGTGGACCGTAAGTGGGAAGAGGAGAGCGTGGTTATATGATCGCCACCTCTCGGAAGCGTTAATGGCAACCCACCGAGAGTGTATCTCGTATCTCTTGAGCACCCCTCTATATTTGAGAACTGATCCTCCAGGTTGGGGGTTAGGCGCTAGGCTAACAACCCGTAAAAAAAGGTTATTGTTAAAAAAACCAGAAGGGAGGCCTCGGATTTTGATAAAGGCCGAACTTCAGGAGTAGGTTCAATATTGAGCTGTGGTGCCGCTGAAGAAGAGAAATTCGATTAATTTCTCGAAAAATTTGCGTCTCCGGTAGAGACCTCACGCATATACGCGTTATCGCACGCACGACAACCGCCTACGCGCAGCCACTCGAACCCCTGCCGTCGGTCGTTGTTTGGACAATCTGCTAGATGCAAATAGAAGCTGCCTATGAGGTCCTGCCGAGCAACGGTCGCTCGCCAGGACCGTTAAAAAGAAGGCTTAGGCGACCGAACGATTGCAGAAAATGTCTATTGTAATAAGCGATTATTTCTGACAGCGTGAGATTCGACTCTCTAAGCTCGTCTTTAGAGAAAAGAACGGAAGATTAATTGAACACGTACACACACATGCTGTCTTATAATAATTATGATTTTTAATTATTTTTTGTGAGAATGGATCAGGAGAATTAAATGTTTAAATGTACTTTTGCAATGTTTATATGTTGTTTTGTAAATCGAAGTTCTCTTTATGGGTATATATATTTACAGCTTCGATATATTAAATTCGCGCGATCACGTATAAATCGAATTAAATTAACTTATACTTTTAGATTACAATATTATTTTTTATATGAAAACAGAGTAAAGCGTATAGTATCAAACGTGTTTTTATCATTTTTATTATCAATGTTTGTTTGGTTTTGCAAATCAAAATTCTCTTTATATGTATCTATAACTTCGACATGTTAAAATCGTATGATCGTGCAAAAATGCATATATGTATATCGAGATAAAATTAACACACCTTTATAGATTACAACTTTATAGATTACAATACTGGAGTAAAAAGACGAACTATCGTATATTTGTATCCTGAAGTTATATGTATACGTGGAGCGTGGACCTAGTTTACGATAATAGAGATGAGCAGTTATTACCCCACATACCTATGAAGGGTTAAGATGTGCGGAGGACGACCGCCCTCGCCTTCCGCAATTTACGTATTTACCATCTCGAGAAAAACGTGAAATTTTACCGATTATACAGAACATCCTATACTTAGCGTGCCGCGTTTCACCCACGGATCTTCTTCATTGCAATTTGCATCGATTTTTCGCAGCTAGACAATTACAAGTCTGTAGTATTACAAGTCTATCCAAATCCACTCGACATAGAATGCGATTTTACAATCTCTATCAAGATTTTACCGTATCCATATCTCTGAAACTTAGAGTCCCTTCACCTTATTCGATCGTTTAAAAGCTCAAGAAGCGTCGATGCCTTTCCGGTAAAATCGGACTCGAGATAAATCAAAGACGCCGTGAGATGAAAGGCGGCTTTGTACGTCCGGGTAACGCGTACCCCATGTTCCGAATGTCGACGGACGCGTTAAGCGCGTAGTAGTAGCCGCAAAAACGTCAAGCCGAGCAGCGTCCCCTGGTCGTAAACCATCAACGGATGTGTCGAATGAATCCGCCTGGTCAACAGTTTATGGTACACGCGCAGCAATTGACCTACATTGTGTTGAACGCCGCAGGAAGGGGGTACCCATAGACCATAGCCCGGGACTAAATTATCAGGACACCGAGCGACGCACGAGCGTGAGGGCGACTTAATTAGCCAATTACCGGCGCGCGTATAGAACAGCGCGCAGCCGGTGGTCTTAGAATCCGGAGGGTGGACAGAAGGAAGGGGGGACTGCGAGGGCAGTAAAGGGTCCGAATGTCGGACGGATGGAGTTTCGCCACTCGGGGCGAGAGACTGTCGGGGGAGGTGCCCCATCCGAATCCAGGACAAGGCGATTGAAACGTCAGCTTTATCCTTGAACGGTGCAAAAGGATTCCCGGCTCTCTCCGGCGGAATCAATTCGCCACCACCCTCTCTCCGCGGTTGTTCACGTTCTCACCTAAAACTTGCCTCCTATTGACAGGTCCTATTGAGCGTGGCAGAATCTCGAAGGGGTCGAGAGTGCGGGAGAACGGCTCTGCGGCGCAGATATGTTACATTTAAAATATTTTTGCCCCAGCACGTAGCCTTGCTCCACATACGAGCTCGCTATGTATCCTCCTAAGGCTCACGATGGGAGATATTTTTCTCTTTCAATGAGAGGACGCGCCGAACGGAAATTACTGCGGCTATCGCGCGCTAAACTAAACTCATGTATTATTGCGGTTGAATTTATACGTACAACGCACGGTGCGTTACATAGGCATCTCGTAATTTTTGACAAAACATATATTGTACATTACAATGCACTGTAAATATTAAAAGATAAAATTTAAACCAGTACCTTGAATTAAATTAGCATTATGTTATTTTTAACTATTTTATGTGTGTTGAAATTTATTATTTTAACTTCATTAGTTTAGTTATTAACGACATATTGAGTAGGAGTAGTGGCGACCTATAAGAATGTTTAAAAATGACTCAAATGGAGTATAATTTGACACTACAAATTTAACAGTATATATTACATAATATTATTATATTATACATATATTTCGTCGCGTTTTTTCTTAAGATTGTATGGCTCTCGACCTTTTACAACCAACATCGTCGAGCACGTTGTTACGACGAGATGTGGCAAAGCAACAGTTACAACAAACCTACTTTAGCTGTACAATTACACTCGAGCGTAAAGCGTTAACTCGACATTTCAAAACGCGCGATGAATTTTCGGGCCGCTCGCGCGGAGCCTTTTGTGAATCGCGCGCCGTTTCCGCCTGGAACTTTCTGATTATTTGCTACGCGTAATAAAACGCTAGCCTAGCATATCCGACAGCCGCGGCGGCGCGGAGGGGCCAGGATGCGTTCATCGTGTCTAGTTCCGCGTAATTTCTGCGGGCAACCAATGGTTCGCCGTGTGTGCGCGAGCACCGCGTGCGGGCGGCTAAATGCCAGTAATTGTTTGTTATTCCGTTCGTGTTCCGCAAGCGGATTACACGAATTACACGGCCGCGGAGAAACGCGAGGCGACGTAACGCTCCATTTTCCGTAGGAAAAACCGTATTTTCTTCCGGGTCTTCCGGGACTTTTTCCCGACAGCGCATCGACAGTCGTTAGCGCGACAAAGAAGGGGGATTGAGAACGATCGTCGGCGGCAAGATATCTTTCTTTCTTTCGGCCCTCCCTCGCTCTTTCCCGGCGACAATGACGTTTGAATGGAACGTCTCGCGTGCAGCCGCGGAGACTTATCGTCTGTCAGTTTATTGAATGAGAAAGGGGCGGTTCTGGATTCGAAATAAACGCAAACGCGCGCGACTGAATAGAATGCCATCGAGGTAACACGTGGATGTTCGTAATGACCTTCACGCTCAGGAAAATGCACATGACGTAAAATGTATCGGTCTTTCTGTCACAGATTTCCGGTTTGGTCTATATCGAGCCCGACCGACCGACCAATTGTATACCAGCATCTTCGCCGACTTATATGCATTTCCAACCGCGCCAATTCGCCGCTGGCACAGCCAATCTTTACCTTTCCGATTCCACCCTTGCGATGTATTTCAAGCGTCGAAATCAATGAGATTTAAACGAGCCCGTTAGCGAAACGGGGATAAGGCCGAGGAAAGAGATCGTTGCTGACAGCAACGCGCGCGAAAATATCCTTCGCGACGAGCTCGCGGAAGTTTTAAGAATGGAAGCTTCACGAATAGCCACGGGGTCGATTGACGGCTGTCGCGAGAGCTTCGTCAGAAACACGCGGCCTGCGTCACTATTAAAAACTTTATCGCGCGCGCGGAAAGCTTAATTAACCGTCGTTTAATTAATCCTCTCTACGAGGGTTGTATTCGCACCCCTGGAACGGCCTTTGAAGCGCGCACCCCGGTAACCTTCACCAGGCCGCGTAAACGGAAGGTTAAAGATATCTTTTATACGTCACATCGTATATAATGACGTCAGTGCAACCTTATGTTTTTATAGTCCAGTTTTACGACACGTGCCACACACAGAGAAAGCGGCCTGCAGCATCTCGTTACGTAAAAGCGCCCTAGGACCCTTGCGTCACTCGTTATTTATTTATTTTATTTTTCACTGACATCAGCGAGAGTTTCATTCAATTCACGTATATCAGAAAAAAATTACGTGTCGCCCCCGAGAATTATCTCGCGCCCGAGTAAACCGCGAGCGAACGGAGAACTTTCTTGCGAATCTCCTGAAATCGAAGCTTGTAATATTGGACGCCGCGTTTATTAGGTGACTTTTTTTTTTTTTGTTATATCGACTTAATTGATATCGACTCACTTGACGAGCCTACACGCGTAAGCTCTCTCTCGTCGCTATTGTTGGTCGCGCTACGTGGCATCGCGCTCGTTTGCAGAAATAAAAATAAATCCGCTGACATCCGCGGAACGCGCGGTCTCGTCCATTGACTTTCGCCATTACTTTCAATATTCCGGACACTTCATTTCTCGTCTCTCGCGGTGTTTATTCCGAGTATTTAATTCAGGAGGAGAGGAGGGATTTTCTGTTTCTGTTTGCACACAATTCTGTAGCGCGACACCGCGCGGATCGATATACACACACCACTTTCTCTAGCCACTCGACAGCGCGCTATTTCCATCTCGCTTTTGACATTGAATTTCAAGCTCGTGCGTTTCCCGAGGAAAACAATAGACGAAGCCACTCTACAGGGACGAGCGAGTGTGGACGAAACCCACATACGATCCAAAACAAGGAGTAATATAAGATCGTTCAGAGCTGCCAAATGCGACGCAGATATTACCGATAGACTCCTTTCAACATTAAATGAACGGCGAATCTAAACGACAAATTTCAATCTAGCGCGACTTCTGTAAACCTGTACCTTAGAGGTAAAGGATCGTATTTCCAGTTTTGGTCACAATTAGAGTTAATACTTTTTCCAATACACACAGACAGAATTTTCTCTTAGAATTTACCCTGAAAATAGGTAGTTGTGGGACAACATGTGCTACGAAGAATTTTACGCGAGCTATTCTGATTAATATCTACCATAATAAAAAATACTAATATCTATTACATTAAAATATAAAATATGTTTAATTTTTACTAAAATATATCTAGGAAATTTCAATAAGTTTTCAAAAGTCACCAATCTGTGCTTGGTAATTTTTATCACGTTGTTCGCAAAATGTCTTTTGTATATTTAAAAAATTCCTTGGTTGCCAAGTTGTCCCAAGTTTGTATTGAATTTAACGGTAAAATATAACGAAAAATTCTCTCCGTGCAGAAGTTTAAATTGTATAGTAAAGGGTGTTATGTGTCCATTATTACGAAGTTCCTAAGATACAACGTTTAGAAGAAGTCGTATACTATAGAAATAACTTTAAATCCTGTTTTCTTTAAAGTTCTAATAATGGAGATACGCTCCTTTATCTCTATAGGTGCAGAAATATAATTTAGTTGAGCTTCGCGAATCTCTTTCCCGTCTTAGGCGATTCATAATTGTCACTTCTCGATCAGAACGCGCGTCGCTTCCTGTTATTGCACGGTTCTAATTGTTAAGCTAATATACCGGCAATCCCATTTTTCCCACCAATTATTACAGCTCGCTCGGCGTCGTCATCGTCGACCGTCGACGCTCCCCGGCGTCGCTCTTTCCGTCATCGCGAGAGCGTCGTTTCGACGTCGTCGCCGCCTGCCCCCGCAGCTCTCGAAGTATTATCGCAAAGTATACCGGGGAACACAACCAGCCGTATCTCCCGTGTTTTGAAACGCTCGCGTGGCTTACAAAAGGCCGCGGAAAACCGGTATACGGAAAATGTCACGGCCTTGTCGCCCGATGCGACCGGCGCCGATCGCGGCGCAAAATAGTCTATCGACCCGACCTGGTGTGCCGCACAAAGGCGACGAATTAACGATAGCGCGGATCGACGAAATTCGACGACCGGATTTTCGCAAAGGGCGACTTTCCAACGTTCGATACATCACGGACGCGGAAACCGGGCATCGGCGGCGCGAAACGTTGAACGGAGGCGAATGCCTGCGATGGTGGTTTAGATTATTTTTTAAGTGGGCGTAATATACGCGCGCGCGGGGGATACGAGGCAGCATCTGCGGTGCAATTTACACCGCGTGCAACGGTGTTAGCGAAGCATATCGCTGGAAAGAGCCAGCTGGCTCTTCCCCCCTCGAGTTCCGGATCGGTATTGAGCGTCATTTTTCAAATGTTGTTACGTTATATATATATATATATATATATATATATATATATAATATGTGGCTGAATGTCGATACAACGTAGAGAAAACGTAGGCTAACGGTGATCAAGCTCGGAGTTGCAATCCGCTGCGAATGCATCGCCAATGCTCAATGCATTTTCCGCATTTCTATAATGGTAAAACATCGCGCTCCGGTTAGTTTGCCAAGGCGAACGTTGGATAAATATTATTTCTACAAAGAACAAATAATAATCTCTCGTAAATTTCGCTTCGTAGCGATCCCGCCAATCGGAAGAAGTTAATTGAAAATTTAAAAAGGAACTTGCGCGGACAGGAACTTATTTTTAAGTTTCTGTTTTAACGTGCCGCTGAAATAACAAGGGGGAAATGTATGATGAATTAAAAAAAGGGCAAAACTGACGGAATTAAATTTACAATTTTAACTGCTCCTTCACGTTCGTAGACCAAGACGGATCGCCGGGCAATATTGCGAGAGGTCGAAGCTCCATCGAAGGAAGACCGCGGGAAACCTAATGGAAACCGGAGGGAAATCGCACTCTCGAAGCGTGATGCCGCCGCGCGATATTACAAACGTCCCGTACAATTGGGACGAGCGCGCGCGTTGGATGCGCAAAAGTCGGTCGTTCTCGAAATCTTATGTGACCATCAGCGGCGCGTTTCCGGCCGCTGTAAAAACCGCCGCTGCCGCCGACGCTGAGTTCTCTCTGACGCTGCAGCCATTTTTAACGGATCGCAATGCATAAAGCGTAATAAATGACGTACCGTAATCGACACGTACGCGCGCGCGTAACTGGGAAATGCTGCGCCTCGTTGTTTTAAAACCTAGCGATTTCCCACACAGGCCTTTCTCACACGTGACCGTCTCTGTCTGTGCGCCCCGTACGTGATAAAGCAAGACGCCATCAGGATAATGCGCGTTTTGCGGCCGATTAGAGACTAATGCCAAGGTCCCTTTTCTCCCGGTTAAAGGGTGAAGTCATCCTTAGCGTGGCACGAAGCGTGCACTTTGCGTTATCGCGCGCGGGTTCAATTTTTTGCGACGGATAATACATAATGAGAGCTTATCTCCACGAGCTATCAGTCAACACACGCGGCTCATTGTCAATCTCTTTTTCAATAGCGTTTACTTAAAGATTACTTCAACAGTACACTGAGAAAAAAAATTTGTTAATTCCAAGAAATATTTAGTCCGATACGTTCAACTAAACATTTTAGTTAGTTAACTAAACATTGGTTAAATTAATTAATTCTTGACTAAAGAAACTAAATAAATTGTTGAAACAACCAATGTTTAGTTAACTAACTAAAATGTTTAGTTGAACGTATCGGACTAAATATTTCTTGGGATTAACGATTTTTTTTCTCAGCGTAGAATAAGAGTAATTTCAATAAACAAGAATTGTCGACGAATGGTATTTGAGAGGACAAAGATCAAAGGAGCAAGTCTGTGCCCTTAGAAAGTAAATGATGCCAAGGAAGGACGCTGTATCAGTCTTATGAGAGTCTAATTAAATTGCAGTAAGTTATTTTAGTAAATATCCTTATAACGTTAGCGAAAAAAGAACTAGTTATTTTAACGGCACGATCTCGGATCTCTCAGAATAAAAATTTACGCTCTTATTCGTGCTCGAAATTATCAGAGCTTGATTTGAAAAGGAAGTTAATCTGTTTAATATATCGGTCGTTTCAGTTCCAAGATACTGTTACGAGAAGAACGAAATTCTGCGTCTCTCTAAAGTCGTGAGATCATACTTTATTCAATGTTACTTGACGTTCGTTTTAATTGTTTGCGATTGTACCTTCTCAACAACGAGCGCAAAATTCCGCTTGAACCTTAATTAGAGGGCTAATTGACTAATTAAATTCAATTCTGAAGATACTGGAAATGACGCTCGGGGCGGATATTTAAAGGGTCATAATCGTTAAAAAGGAATTAGGTAGGAGACGATGGCTTAATCTTCCGAAATTAGCGCGCGAAAATTCCTTTTGAAATTTTCCGTCGCATTCCGAGCGTATCTAACTGATCGTAATTTTTCAATGTAAGAAGAGCATATTATAAATTAATTGTAACAGTCAATGTTAAGGAAAAGCGGGAATGTCCAACGCTGTCCACTGTCGTGTTCGCCGATAATAAACCACGCGAGATAAAGAGCGAGCGTGGGTCTTCACCAAAAGGGAAATAGTTTTATCAGAGTCCACATTATCAGCGTAGGCTCTCTATCGAAATACAGCCAATCTAAGGGTAAACGTACCCGTCTCGATATCCGTATCGCGACGACAAAATATAGCGTCGCCGGGTGCGCGCGATAGTAATCGGAAGAACTTACCGTGGCGTGCAACACGCGACACTATATTGATTAAAGTGAAACTCGAGATTTTAAAGCGAGTTCACTGCTTTACGGATCAATTACGATCGCCGGTGGGCGGGGACCGATAGACTCGATGCAGAAATGTGAAGGTCTCGCTTGGCCTTCGGGGTCTCTTTGATGTTTCGCGAGAAAAGTCGTCGTGTATTTTTGCAGTCACGAAAAAATACCCGCGAAATAATATTCCTCCGTTTATTTAAACCTTACTCTTTACGTCCCACGTCTTTAGCCGCTTCGACGGAGAGAAGATCCGAGGTATCGCCTATAGCTCTTTCTCTTTCTCTCTCTCTCTCTCTCTCTTTCTCGGTGTCCAGAGAGAGGCATATAGAATCGCTAACTCGCTTAACGTTAACTGGATGTTTACGACCTGCGGTAAAACGCGAAAAATCGATAGGCCGAGCAAGCGTTGTCGTCGCACGCGAATGCGGACGTGAACTTTATCGGGAAGCTGACCGATCTTCGCAGCGATCGACCGACCGCGCTCCGGCGACGCCGACGTCGGGGTGGCGATGACAACGACGACGGGGGCGAGACGCCGAGAAGGCGGCCGGTCTAATAGTTCAATTAACTCGAGTCTACCGGAGCGCGGTATGAATATTTGAGCGGTCGAGGAGAGCGAGCTTCCGATGCCGAGACGGGAGAGAACATCTGCGGCATGATGAATCCGCGTGCCCGGGAGGTCGTCGGAGGAGACACGCGCGTCACAAAGTCGATCTGCAAGCGCATTCTTATCGCGCGTGCGATTGATAGACGATGGCATTCCAATTACGGTGACGGCTCCGTAGACGTAGATACGAGGCTACTCGAGACGAGTCGCGGCAAAAACCCGTCCTCGGAGAGCTGCTGCGACGTAATACGAGCGGATTCCGCGCGAGATTTCTGGAAGAAGCTCGGGAGCTGAAAAGGTGTTCTCGGAATTAAAATCTGAGATTTTAGGATAAGTCGCGAGGGATAGCGTTGTAAAGTGAGAGAAATACTGTATCGCGTTAAGTTCATTTATTACGGTAATACGCTATTGTATTGAAATTCTCGTAAAACGAGCGGTTAAAATGACTGTGTTCCGTGCTTTCCCTCGAGCTGGTACTTCTTCTTCTTCTTCTTGAATTAATGACGCCTGTCTTTTAACAGAGACGATACAGCCAGCTTCGTATAATATATATATAGTAGGATCCCTTTCTTGTTATATTTTTCCCAAAAGTCTTATAAATTAGGATAGACGCTGTTTTAAAACTTTCGAGCTGCTGCACGACCCAGCTTGTGATTTATGCGCGTCTTCTGTCGAAAGCGTGAAAAGTAACGTTTGCACGGACGTTATAAGCGTCCGAAATTGAATCGCGATGATCGATGCGGCATTTTTTTTACTGACGTGTATTAAATACACCGTTCAATTAAAAGCAATTGATGGCGGTTTGCGCTCGATAAATATGCAATGCCGTTTCAAAGCTGCCGCGCCGCGTGGTGTCGGGTTTCCGTGTAGAAAATTGGATAAAAATTTGTTAAACAAATTTACGTAGCCGGAGCGCGCGCGCGCGCGCGCGTGCGCGCGTGTGTGTGTGTCGCGTGCGCAAAATTCTCCCTTTTTTTTTCCTCGCACGGCAGGCTTCCGCTTTCGACGCACATTTTTCGCACGGAAGCCGACACGTCGCAGCTATAGACGTGCCACTTCGATTCGTGCATGCGAAAGGCCACAAACGGCTGGTTTTTCCCCCTGACAACAATTCGGAGAGCGGAATCGCCGCATCTCTCCGAGCGTGTCGGAGAAGCTCAATGATTAATTCAGGACCTCGCGCGGCGAACGAGAATCAATATTCGACAACGGCAACAGCTGATCGGCCGACGAATCAAAAATATCCCGGTCGTCGCGCCGATCGGCGAGTTTCAAAGACGCGAAGAAGGACGAAGAAAATCATGAGATTTATAAGACACGCGTGTGTCGGCGACAACGCAAAGGCGGGCAAAAAGTGGAGCGGCCGCTAACTAAGCGATATTTCGCTCCTGGAAGAAAAAAAAGAGAAAGAGAGACGGCGGAGGGAAAGAAGAAAAAAAAGACAAGAAACGCTTCTCCTCCAAAACGCCGTTCTCCAAAAAAAAAAAAACGCGTGCGTGTACGAAGCGCGTGCGGTTGCGACACGCACGCGAGTCGGGAGTCGGGAGTCGTGTGTATGCGTGTCGGAGGTGGGCGAGCAGGGGGCAAGGTGCCTCTCTCGGCCACCGGATCGGACGACAGGTTACTACTCACGTTGGATGCTGCAGCGTCAGCATATCGGCGCACCCGGGAGGACGAGGGACGACGCGTGCGATCCTCGCGCGAGGACGGCACCGCGAGGAGGAGCGCGCATTCGCGTCCGGGGATCCCGGGGGCCGACGATCTCCGGCCGGGGGGGACGACTCGCCTCAGGAAGCGACTGCGGCTACGGCTGCGGCGACCACGGCGGCGTACGGGCAGTCAAAGCGCATCCGGCATCTCTCCGCACGGCCTCCCTCGATCTCGCGCGCACTCGTGTACGTGAACCTTTGCCGCGTATGTGACCCCGACGACGCTCTCTCAAAGAGTGATGGAGCGTGTGGAGTCCGTGGAGAGGACGACGACGGAACGCTTGCTTCGCGACGCGGCACGACGATACCCGCCGTCCCGCGAGACTCCCGACCACGCAGCAGGTTCCGCGACTACTTGGCTGCTTCTGCCAGTGTTCTGTTCTGCCTGCCTCCGCTCACCGCTGTCGATTCGCGTTGTTCGGCACCGAGCGCGCACCGCACGGCCGCAAAGCAACGGGCAGCGCTCGTCGCGACGGACTGGGGAGGGGGAGCGTGCACCGGAGCTGTATACGTATGCGCGTACTCCGGACTCCTCGGTCTCCTCACTCCGATACTCCCATGCTCCCACCACTTTTGAGGCTAGGTGCCGCGCCAGCGCCTCGACGACGACCGTTGGAATTGGAAGGTATATACACGGCGGTATACGGTTTGTCCGGTTTGTCGCTAGGTCGGCCCTTTCCCTCGTCCCTCCGCGCCGCGGCGCCCCTGGAACCGAGCTTGACGTGCGTTCGAACGAGGCCAGTGAACGCGGCATTACACATTACATGGACGTCAGTAGGTGCGTACATACATACGTCAGTTCGCGATGTATTGTGATATTTTTGATGTTTCTACTTTTAATTATTGTAAATGTCTATACGTGCATCCTGTTATTACAGAGCTGCAGCTGGATTGACGGTCAGATTCCTACAGGAACGTTCAGATTGTCCGTTCAGATGATTCCTCTTTGAACTGAAACGATAATCTTTGTTATCACAGGATATGATGTCGATGGAAACCCGAAACGAAGTTTAAATTCTTGTGTATAGCTGTCTTTAATGTTATTGTTTGCCATGCGCTTTTGACAGATCACATATGGTCTGAAGAAACGCGTATTTCCCTGGGCAGGCTTCAATAAATATCACATTGTGCGGTGAAACGCAACGCAATCAAAAATGGAAAACGATAATCCAGTTATATATGGGCTCGAATTCCAAGTACGAAACCTGTCAAAGTTAATTTTGCGAATACTGACAATGAATAAACCACCCACTAAACACTGACTAGCACTAAGTTATAATATTGTTTCAATATTATAATTTCCTACTCAACGATTTAACTGTCATGTACAACATGTATTATATTACACTTACGTGTTGAGTGAGAAATTATAATATTGATATAATGTCACTTTTAGAGCGGCATAACTTTTTATTTTATGGTATTTCATGCTGCCGCTAAGTAACACTGTCTGCTACTTCCTACTGCTATTTAAATGTCTAATTTGCTACTTACTATTTGTTCCTCGTTGCTGTAGAAACTTTTAAGTTATACAAGAGATAAACGTAATGCTGTTTTACGTTTTAGACCAGAGCACTGTCGGCTCAAACGGCCGAGACGGATATCGTGAGATTCTTGGTAGGAACGCAGTCTTTAAAATTCAACAACAACCAGGTTCACTTAGTAGAGCTTAATGAGGAAACAGGAAACTTGAAGACGCAGGTGTTTCAGCATTCAGTAGGAGAAATTTGGTCCTTACAGGCTTCTCCGACTGAATCTGATATATTTATTACGTGTTACAATAGCTTGAGTGGTAAATAAGCTTCTCACGTATTCAATTTCCTAAAGTAACATTTTGTTGTTCAAGCTGAAATTAATGGATTGTAAATTTTTATTATTAATAATAATAATAATAATATATTATAAATTATATATTTCGTGACATAAAATATATCTGATGGTTCCAAGAACCTTTATTTTCCTAGAGGAAGGTTCTTGTCAGATGAAGGGAGCTATCTGGAGATTTCCTGAGATAAAAGAATACACTAATGATATTCTGCAACTCGATAAATTAGCTGATATCGATACGACTCCATATGGCACCGATCTTAAAACAATTGCCTATCATCCTATGGATAGTAAGAAGGTTGTGTCGGTAGTAGATAACAATTTTGTTTTATGGGATCTGGCTGAAGGACCACAGGTATTGATCTCCTCTTCATATAATCAAGGATACTCTATTATTGTACATGAAATTTATCTTTGTTGTTTTTAAGATTATTCTCAATAATTTAAATTTTTTTAACCCCACTCAGGTTATGGTATCAGGCACCTTAGCAGGCAAAGGTCAGCCACGGTTTACGAACGGTAAATGGAATCCTCACAACGGTGCCAATCAATTTGTAACCTTGAACGATAACAACGTTCGCGGATGGGATTTCAGAAGTCCAGCCAATGCTGCTTGGTCTATTTTATCTGCGCATTCACAAATCATCAGGTATAATAATGATATAAAGATTAATTCTCGATAGACGTGAATTCATCTCTCCGCGTAACTCGTTTCTCAGGGACTTGGATTTCAATGCAAATCGTCAGTATTTTCTGTCTACTTGCGGCGACGATGGATACATGAAGTTCTGGGATATCCGTCTTCCGACGGAACCGGTGCTGTCACGTATGGAGCACTCGCATTGGGTGTGGAACATAAGGATCAACCGATTCCACGATCAGCTTGTTTTAACGTCCAGCAGTGATTCCAGAGTGATATTGTGCAGTATCGCGTCCATATCGTCTGAACCATTCGGACATATGGTGTCAGCGGAAGACGAGACTTCGCAAAACGAAGAATCTTGCGGGAAAAAGAAGTAAATATATCAAGCAACGATACTTTTTTAACTAATCTACATGTAAAATACAAAATTTCGTACATTTATGATTCTAGATTAGAAGATGGTCTGGTAGGAAGGTACGAGGAACACGAAGACAGTGTGTACGCAGTGGAATGGTCGTCCGCCGATCCTTGGACATTCGCATCTCTCAGTTACGACGGCAGATTAGTTCTCAATAAAGTACCGCGTAAATATAAATATCAAATACTTCTATAAATCCACAATATTTAACGAAAAAATGGAAGTAATATTACACGCCTTATTTATTGTAAAATTTAATTTTGTACCTATATATCATGTACATTATTATTGACATTGTACATATGTGTATACCTAATTTTAGGTATAAAATAATGTTATAATTATTATATAACAAGAGAATGTATATATATTTACACGTATGTATGATACAGATAAATGGAACATATGGATATTAGAACTGTTCCGAGATCTTACTAGCTATGTTTCTTAATTGTCCGTAAACCTTGGAGGGTGGACTGCCCAAGATTAAATTGCATATCGCTCTGCGAGCTAATTGTATGTTCTGAAAAGAACCGAGTATATGTATCTTGGTATCGGCCAGCACAATTCTGGTCTTTGTTACGTTCTCGATGGTAAACTTCGTTCTTCCACCCTTGCCCGCTAATCTTCCAACCGCCCGAGACCGGTGATCCCCTTTCATTTGTTGCCTGACATCTTGTATCTCGAACGACTCCACAAACAGGTCGTCCAGGCGTAACAACGCCAAAGCGTCCTCCACCTCGAATCCGCAGATGAACGCTTTCACAAAGTCCGCCGCTTTTTGGAGATACGAAATGTCCGGGGTCTCCGGTGCCGTTCTAATTTCTACATTTCTGGTCTTCAGATTGAAACGTATTTGCAGCTTCAGATGTTCAGTGACGGGTGTAAATATTTTTAACCAGTTTTCCTTCAAAGGCGAGTATCTGTGCGCTGGTACCGATATCTGCAATAAAAATAATTTGTGTTAAAATTAAGTTCATATATAAATTTTTGTAATATACTGTACTATACTATATTATATCATATAATTACCTTCCTCTGTTCTCCTCCTTGTACGTTCTTAGCTTTCTTTTTAGCCGGTTGCTGCTTTACTTTTCCCTTTATTCCATTGACTATCTCTACCTAAAGAAAAAGAAACCTTTATTCGTACTATGATATAATGATAAAAATGAAACATGAGAGACACGATTTTCAGCGGATTTCTTTTACGAAATACAGTTATTCTTCGATCGAAGTTGTCTTCAAGCTTAAAACAACACTACTTAAATCAACAAGTACCTCCATGCGATTATCGTCGGCATGGCGTTTCTTGGACGTTTTCGCCACTTCATCAGTCTTCTGCTGAGGCTGAGATTGAGGTTGATCCGCGATGCTCATCTCTCGCGTGGTTTCCTCCATTTTCTACGAGTATATCTGAATGTTTTACGAGAATAATCTGTCCTCTCTTGTCGCGTGGCTCGCACGTGGATGCGTGGATCAATGATGAATGATGCCAAGGCGAAATCGTTCTAGGTTAGGTTCGCTTTCAACTTTCTATTACCACGTGAAAATCGATCCGCGTCCTAGAAAAGGATAGAGCGTATGTGCGGCTAATATCTATCTCTTTCCATCCAACACCGTAATATTGGTTATGGA